>NC_091231.1:21757544-21885044 GCF_040958095.1 Procambarus clarkii | reverse complement strand
CGCTGGGAAGATGTTAAACAGCCGTGGTCCTCTGATGTTTATACAGTACTCTCTGACTGTGCCTATGGTACAGGTACAGCTCTACACTGGTTCTATTCTGTATCTTCTTCCATATCGTTCACTCCAGTATGTTGTTATTTTACTGTGTTGGTTTGGTACCTGGTACCTTCTTCCAGGTGTATATTGTTTGATATCTCTCTCGTCTCCTTTCTAGTGAGTACATTTGGAGAGCTTCGAGACGATCCCAATAATTTGAGTGATTTATCTTATCTATGTATGCTGTATATGTTTTCTGTATCCCTTCTATTTATTTACCCCGCCTATTATAACAAGTGCATAAATTTGTAGGGTGTACCTGACTTATGGAATGTGTGTTACTATTAGTTTCTTGCTTATAGCAAGTAATCAGTAAAAGGATATTTGTATTAGTCAAATTTTAGGGGTGTAAAAAACAGTTATTAATTTTCCAAGATTTCTTTTTATACTATCCCATCCCTTATTTCTCTATCTCCCCCTTCTCCTTTCTCTTTCTGTACCCCTCTCATTTACACTGGACTGCAAAGCGACCATCATGCAGATCCGCGTTCAGTTCCCGACGTACAAGCTGTTGGGCATAGTAAATTTCTCCTTCACATCTCCTTCCTCCTTATATTTCTGTAATATCGTATCTTGCTAGAGCTCTTTTAATTTTTTTCTGATGATAAGCGGGTAGGCTTATCGTCTTTAAACTAATCTAAACAAAAACTGCATAGTCTGCATAATAATATTTTTTTTACCACCTCTCTTCTTCATTGACCAAGTTCATTCATGCACTTTCAAACAATTGAAAAAAGTGCGCATGACTGATGCTTGTATTTTTATCCTATCAACTTATTATGGGGTTTTAAAAACATGTATTAACACATTGGGATTGGCAAGAAATATTGTTCAAGGGAAAAAGTATGCTCGCTTATTTTTTTTTTTTTTTTATTATTTTCTACCACAGATGTGGCCACACATTTACAATGCTAACCAGCATATATACATTTTCTTCTGTCCTCCATGGACAGGGTTAGAGAAGTGTTAAACATATAGTTCAAGGGTTTATTGAACAGTCAACCACAGAAGGTGATTCGGTGCTTTTAAAATGCTAAGCTAACCTACATACGTAAATACATAGATGCACAGATTTACGTATGCCCTACATAAAGTGTTTGATGTGTCTTTTACATAGTGTCATTAATGTGCATTTACAAAGGTGAAATGTAATTCTGATCAGCTTCCATATATACTTTATACCCATACATATACATACACACACATATACATACATATATACACACACATGCATTCACATTCATTTGTCTCATTTACTCTGACAGGGTGAGATAGCTGATAAAGAAACTAGTGTGCAATTAAGCACTTAATCACTGAAGGTGATGAAGGTGCTTTTACAAGCTCAGGTTATATAGTTACATCATATATATACATTGTATAATTGATATATTACATGGTCAATCTTGGATACAATTCCAATATATCATCAAGTGTTCCAGTACTCATATAGTAATTACAGAGTTCAGTATACCTTAGCCCAGGAGGGCGAAAGTCAGTCAGTATGGGACATTCTACAATATAATGTTCAAGAGAGTGTATGTTTTCTCTTTCACAAAGTTGACACGTTGTGTACTCGACATTTGGGTTTTGAGAAAGCTGCCAGATACGTCTATATCCCAGGCGTATTCTGGCCACTATAACATCACATTGCCGGGTTCTTGTTCTATTAGTCCCATATGTGAATGTCTCCTCACGATATCTATCATAATATTTAATGCTACAACTTTCAGGTCTTTGTGAATTTGTTAGGTCGGTGAGATTTTCATTAGATATTTGTTTAAGTATTCTCTTTGTCACTGCTAATGAAACACCCATATCAATTTCTACCACTGGTTTTCTGCAGGCTGTCTTTGCAAGCATATCAACAGTGTCATGCCTTGAGATGCCAACATATGATGGTATCCATAGGAATTTAACCTCAAATCTGTTTTCTTTAGCAGCTAAAACATTCATTCGAATATCACTGACTATTTTCTGGGTGTCACTACTATGTGCGTTCAATGCCAGGAGTGCACTCTGCGAGTCACAGTATATAAGTCCACTGCCTTTGTCTTTTAAAAATTCAGTGGCAAGGTATATGCCTGCAAGTTCGGTTTGAGTTGTACTTGCCCAGTCATTGACGCACTTCATTGCTGTATGTACGAGAGAAGATTGTTCAAATATGTTACATGCACATCCGGTACATCGTCCACCTTCTTCTACAGAGCCGTCGGTATAGCACTGATACACATCGTTACCCATACTCTGAGTACTTTCAGTGATGCTTTTCAGTGTTAACTGTTTTAATAATGTAGTGTGCACACTATCTTTCTTGGGAGCATTTACAAAATCAACTGATAGATATCCCATGGAGTAATTGGCTGATTAATCATTAGTTGAGTTGGGTACATAATTAATATTTTGATGGAGTTGGCTACCTTGTAGAACCAATATACATAATCAGATTTCGTTCTTCTTCTATAGACCTCAGGTGACTGCAGCATATTAGAAAGTTTAGCTTGAAACTTCATGTGTTGTCTAGATCTACTCAATGCCTTCACGCCGAAAACTGTGCTAATAGACAAAATTCTCTCACTTATGGTAGGTAATTTTAACTCTGCTCTCATATTAACTATTCTCGTGGACTTTGGAGCCCCAAGGATGAGACGCATAGCTTCATTTTGCAAGGTTTTAAGAGATTTCAGCTCTTTGTCAGTATACAGTGTGAGATGTAGAGCATTGTGGTCAATCACAGAGCGTATAAATGATACATAAAACATTCTAGCAAGTCTCACGTTAAGTCCATGATTGACACCAACAAGGTCCCGCAAGAGCTTTAATCTCTCCCAAAGTCTCCTCTTGAGAGAAGAAAGGTACCCAGGGTCGTTAATGGCGACACCAAGGTATCTGTAAGTCTCGCAGTTCTCAAGTGCTCGCCCATCTATATGATAATTGGGTGGTGGAATACCACATGGAATGAGGGCACGAGTTTTCTGTACAGAGATAAGGAGGCAATGGATTATCTTGAAGAGAGAACTTTATACCACCTATTGTTCCTTGCTGAAGAGCACCCACAACATGCTTATTCGGTCTAGAAACGTACACATATGGGGAGTTGACATATGGATGTAGGAGGTCTACAGAGCCAGGTTCGTACGCCTTGCTCAGTTCCCTGCTCCAAACAATCTTGTCAGCTACACTTGTGCCTTTAGGGAAGGCCAGGCGCGTGTACTTTGTCTTTGGTGCTAGTGGACGTCGTCCACCCTGTTGTTCACCATGCTTTTGTTTCCTTCTATGATTTTTACTTAACACGGTCATAAACCCATCACTGGATGGTGGGGTGACAGTGTCACTGGTCATGGTGGGGGGGGGAGCCCTGATGGCCCGGCAGCTACCTCCTCCATTACTGCTTCTTTAGGCGACATTAATTTGAAATAATATGGTCCGATACCTGGTTAATACCATTTATAACCATGTGATGATGAATAACATGACAAATGGCAGGGCAAGCAGCAAGCCTTACCAGTCATCAGCGCCAACAGTCATAAACCCGTTCTGAGGGGTAGAGCACTCTGTGGGTCTGAGAGTGCTCAGACCACTTGGATAAACACTTGGATATTCCACTTGGTTGGTTGGGACTCGCAGAGGGTAGCCCTCAGTGACTTATTCTCCTATGTGTGGACAGAATGTCCCCTAAGACAGCCTAACCCTGCTACAAGGGTGAACAGATGCCCAGATCAAGTGGCCCCCCAGATTTTACAGGTAACCGCATGGGCCACTGGACCGTTCCACTTGACCTGTTGAAATGGCGAAATGAGAAGAATAAGAGAAAGTGGGGAAGATAAGTCTTATAACTAGGAATGTACAGTTGCTCTGTACAAAGCTGGCATCATTGAAGTGTTAACGGCTGTCAACCTCCCGCCAGGGAAGGGATAGGGGGGACCGTTGGGTCAGCGCTCTAACCGCAAGGGTCAGAGGTCCATGGGGGTCAGATTACGATCCCACAACTTGCCTTGCTGTTTGTTGCCTGAAGCTGTAGATGCCCTGTGGTTCTTGCTAGAGAGTCTTACAGTATGTCCCAGGTACACTGTACAGGTGATGCTGTGTTATTAGCACCAGCAATGCATCAAACACTAATGTTTGGTAGGCTTCCCCTAAGGAAGCGGAAGGGGCAGGCTAGCCTGCCTTCAAGCCCCAAGTGTCACTCACTAGTTCACTCTAGGGTTCCTTTGATACTAGTGACTTATGCAACAGTGTTGGAACACTCAGCAGCACAGTAGTATTGTGACGATACCGCCCTGGCGATCACAGCACAAGGCTGGGGACAAGGGACTTAACCCAAAGAGGGAGAGGAGGCGCGCACATCCTCTCAGTCCAAGGCCTGGCCAGCGAGTGCTCGCTTATTTCTTGGCAAAGAAAAACATGTTTTAAAAACCCCTGTTGATTTGATGGGGTAAAAATACATGAATCAGTTATGCACACTTCCGTCAGTAATTTGAAAGTGCATGAATGAACTTGCTCAAAGAAGAAGAGAGGTGGTAAAAAAAATATTATTATGCAGACTATGCAGTTTTTGTTTAGATTAGTTTAAAGACGATAAGCCTACCCGCTTATCATCAGAAAAAAATTAAAAGAGCTCTAGCAAGATACGATATTACAGAAATATAAGGAGGGAGGAGATGTGAAGGAGAAATTTACTATGTCCAACAGCTTGCACGTCGGGAACTGAACGCGGATCTGCATAATTGTCGCTTTGCAGTCCAGTGTAAATGAGAGGGGGTACAGAAAGAGAAAGGAGAAGGGGGAGATAGAGAAATAAGGGATGGGATAGTATAAAAAGAAATCTGGGAAAATTAATGAACTTGCTCAAAGAAAAACAGAGGTGGTAAACAAAAAATTATTATTATGCAGACTATGCAGTTTTTGTTTAAAATTACTTTAAAGACGATAAGCCTACCCGAATATGTCTAGCAGGAAAAATATGGCTCTAGCAAGTTACGATATTACAGAAATATAGGGAGGGAGATGTGAGGGATAAATTTACTATGTCCAACAGCTTGGACGTCGGGAATTGAACGCAGTCCTGCATGATGGTGACTCTGCAGTGCAGTGTAAATGAGGGGGTACAGAAAGAGACAAGAAAAGGTGGAGACAGAAATTAGGGATGAGATAGGAGAGAAAGAAATCTCTGAGTAATACTCAAAATTTTTATTTGAGCATAAATCTCTTAACTGGAATGTATACAGGTTTTATAGAATAACATGTATTGTGGCTAATGACACCTTGTCTATATTATTACAAAATGTTATTGTTGGTTTAGATTCAGGTACTTGGAACAAGGAGTTACAAGTTGCATGAGCTATGGTGAGCCCGTAGAGGACTTATCTAACACAGAAATGGTGGCTGTAACTGTATTAAAAGAGATTTGTAGTACTTTTATTATGACAGCCACCTGAGTGTTTCATTAAAAATATATTTTTCATTAAATGCACTAAAGTATTTATTTATATTATTTACTATAAACCATTAAAAATATATGATTATTCTTCATTATATTAGACGTGCTTTACATAATGAATATAATGACAAAATAAATCTCTTTATATTTTAATTATTATTTTAAATAAAAATACACACAAAAATCACAATAATGTTATGTATCAAATGAACAAATCCACAAGGGCCTTGATGAGGGTTCAAACCTATGCATGGGATGTTCCCAGATGCGCCTTAGTAAACAGTACCACGACATGGTCAAAAGAATTGCAACCTGGAGTGCTACTGCCCTCACGAGGATCCTGAAGCTTCTCCGAAGCTTAACCAGGGTTTCACACAGCTATCCTACGCACTTGGGTCCTGTCAACTAGATGTTCTACCTCAATGCCAGTAGGGTAAATTTAGACTTCGACCGTGCGCAACACCTGTGCAAGTTATCCAATTAGTGCCCTGCATAGGTGTTGCACATGTCCGTAGTCCCGAGGGGTTCTTGGGGGACCGCCGGGGGGCGTGCATGCGTTGTCGCGCGGGGTGTTTGTGGGTTGCGGAACCCTTCGAGGTTGCGGAACGCTGTTTGCATGTTGGTTCCGTTATGTTACGAGGTGAAAACATACACTAGCATTGATTTGATTTGTTATAAGAAAATTGAAGACTGGTATACGACGAGGCTCGTTACTCTTAAAAGTTATTTGGGGAAAGAACGATGTTTGCACACTTTTAAATATTATTATTATTCTTTTTGTCATTATAAATGTCTTAGTGTTTAATAAAGAATAAAATTTATATAAAAATGGGTTCCCACCCTTAACTACTATTTGCTTTGAAAACAGACACACATGCATGTATGTGACAAAACCAGTGTGGTGACAAGTGAACAGAGTGTGCTAAGTGTAAGGAGAAGGGCGCATGCAGGAGCGGCCGCACCTGTCTCTCGAGTAGGAGGCTATGGTGGAGGGTATTGTGGTTATTTACCTCAGTCATACGACAGACATCAAAGAGGTGACCCGCCCGAATGCTCGCTCGCGCTCCATCTATGTGCTATGCGGTCTACCCTCGTCCGTTATGAGACGTGTGATACGGTAAGCCATGTGGTAGTTGTGTGAAGGCTGAAGGAGCAGGATGTAATGGATGGGGAGTGAAGAGTCCCACCCTTTGTTTACAAAAATATTATACTCCCTCGCTCACACCTCATCTACCTCAGTCAGTCAGTCACAGCTCACCAACAAAAGAGGTTAGCCCACCCAAACGCTCGCTCCGCACTGCCATGTGGTGGTGGTGTACCTCATGCTTATGAGGTTTAACAGGGGCCATGTGGTCGCTATGCACCAACTCCTTACTCTCTAGGCTGTAGGCTAGGGGAGGGGAGGGTGGGGTGAGGGGGACCTTCTTTGTAAAAATATTATGGGTCATTGCCTATCAGCTCACTTGCCGGCAGGACCTCCTACTGTGAACACTCAGTCCTGTTTGCCATGAAACTAATGGTGGTTCTTACACCCGCTGATGAAGACATCGGAGGCTGACACCACCCTCCCCTCCCGCATATCCTGCATCACATGCCCTTGCCTAACCATTCCCCTAAAAAACTCCATCTGCTAGGCTCGTCCCATGATGGGAGGGGCCCCCCCCCCTCTCAGCACTCAACGTATCATTCTATTTTCTTCATAGTTTTATTTAACTATATATCTCCACGTGCTTAACTCTGTGTTACATACTAATACACACATTCATATTACAACTACTACTCATGCTTACCTGTTCCTATACTTACGCTTTTACCACAACCACTCACAAACCCTCCACCAGACAACGACCCAGTGCTCAGCCACCCTCCGCGACCCACAAACGCCACGTGCGACACCGCATGCGCATCCCCGAGGTCCCCCCAGAACCCCTTGAGACTACGGATGTGTGCAACACCTATGCATGGCCCAAACTGGCTCACCTGCCTAGGTGTTGCACACGGTCATAGTCACAATTTACCCTACTTACATGATGAGTTAACCCTCATCCAGTCCCTTGTGGATGTGTTCATTAAATAGAAAATAATTTTTTTGTGATCGAGACTTCATCCTCGAAGATGGGGGGATTTAGCTAATGCAGGATTGGAGTGGATTCTGATGTCAGCCCCAAATTTCCAATGAATTATTATTCAAGTTCAAGCTAAAGTTAATTGAGGTAATGAAATACATCTCTAAAGGTTAGAGTAGTTTAGGTTATTTCTTCGCTCACCAATTTTCGGTTCCCTCTCGGGGCTCACAACTTCATCCAGTACACAACTATTAAAGGTATTAATAATGAGAATGAGGATGCAAAAAAGCATTGGAGACAGCCTCAGAAATTTACGTAGCATCGCCGATTATATCAGTAAGAGGCAAGGGATCTAACGAATTAATCCTCTCACTACAAAAGGTGGGGAAGAGATGAACAATGCATGTTAAATTATAATAAGATCCTTATGTTCTAATATTACAAAAGCATGAAGTTCTTCAAGAATGCATTGCATTGGCATAGCCATTTTCAAGTCATTTTTCCCTCAATGTTCTCAGACTCTTTGCTTTGCTGCGGTGTAATAATTCACTGAGAAGCGATATCGCCATGGACACAGACTCCCAGCATTCTGACACTTCTTTTTGCTTAACATTTGTACACACATTACAATCAAAGGTAACTATTCCTAACTATTTCTTCAAATTCAATTTTTTGAAGTTCCATTTAAAGGCTGGAAGAAAATGAACATTGCATATTAAAGCCGTCACCAAATTATTTATAAATTTATTGGGCCTCCTTCACAGTAACATAGAAAATGCCTTACTATGTTTCAGATTGAAGATTGAAGGAATATACACATAATCCAATGTATTAACAAACTTTTGTACCACGACAATATTATAGTGTTAAGAACAAACACTAATATTATATAGGTTTTGTTACGAACCTGGATCCAGCGTCCGAGCACGGAGTAGTAACGACTACGCCATCTGTGGGTCAGCTCCCGAAACCCCCGCCAAACGAACGACGACACTGGATGAGGACGGCGAATATCGGCCACAAGGGCCAGTTTCCAGTCCTGTGCAGCTCACAACACAGCCGCTCCTGACCTCTGGTGAGGTGGTGCTCCGACGACAGCGCCATCTATGGACTGGATACGTCAGGTGTTTGCGCCCGAGCCCGTAAGTGAGGTGTTTTAGTGTCCCAGTTATTGATGACGTGTCTGCTTACAGAGCCGACCTAGGACTACTGTGATGGGAGTCGAGTCAGTCTACCCGAGGCAGCCAGTCTCCATACCTTGAACCTTGCTGCAGCTGTTGTGACGTCGTCCCCCCGGAAGAACACTGTGGTGTGTTAGCCTGCCAGTGGAGTGGCAGTGAAAGGATTTACCCGGGACCGACTGTTGGAGACGATCATCCACTGGGGTACTGAAGACAGGAGAGTGACTTGTGGTGTCACACGAAGCTCCTGTCTAGGGCGTTCCCCTTTTATCGTCCGTGGAGTGGCCGTACCAGCCTTGTGGGCTCAGAACCTGCCAGCAGACCAGCTGGATGTGTGGTTGACGGCCTCCACGGCGGTGCCCCCAGTGGACCCGTGTTTTGGCTGACCTGTGGCCTGGGTAGGCTCAACTTCTTTGGAGAATTAATTGTGAGGCCACGAAGAGAGCACCATGGATTCGGCACCAAGAGTTGTGGCACCAGCGTCTTCAGCAGAAGACAACGATTATGGATTAATCCCCTTGTATAGTGTTAATACCCCTCCCTCTTGTGCACTCTTTTATTATATATATTTAATCGGTGATGGTGGAAATTATAATATTAAGTTCTTAGCTTTCTTTCCCTACTCCCTTTAAGTTACTTGCGTCACGGATCTCATCCCTTGATAGCCACTACTGGCTTGGGAACGGATATCTATATCTGACTCTAACAACATCAGAGTGAGAACCCCGTTGCGTCCCGAGAGGGTCGTAACAGGTTTACAAGTGCAAAGTCTAACAGGTCTTTGGCTTTACACCACAAAAAATTGCTAGGCTTCGATGTGAACCACTTTTCAATTCTAAAAAGGGTTTAACATCCACTATGTTTTGACATTTTAATCAAAGATTAACATTGTTTTGTGATATTCTTCAACAAAAAAATAATTTATGCCTCAAAAATTATTATATATTTCACTTATTATAAAATACTGCATTGCTTTTTGAATTGAAGAAAATCATTTAAAAAATTAGAAGAAGAAAAATTAAAAAAGAATTGAAGAAAATTAAAAAAAATTGAAGAAAAAATTAAATCATTAAGTTATATTTATCTACATCTTTTAAATACCAACTCCTTTAATTGCAGTTTGCTCTCTCCCACAAACAGACCATTACCCCACACAGGCCAATGCTATTTGTCGTACAATTGCCCAGATCCTACCGAAGAATTTTTTTTTCACAATTAAAATATTTTAGCTTGGGGGCCGATTTCAATATGGCAGAAATTATATTGCTGAATGATTGATGGATGGCTCATACACCCAACTATTTTAACAAATAAATTTTCAGCAAAAATGAAATCTGAATTCTATAACTACACGACCCCCATCCCTCACATAATATAAAACGATTCTTGTGCTAATTTTAAATTATATATTTTATTGTGGGTTCATTATCCTTGGGGAATAAAGTATGGGACTTCTTTTATTTTTGGGAAGTATACTAGGGTGGCTCATTTCGATTACATTTGCAGGAAGTTTTGATAGTGAATTTATTGCATAAAAACACAGATGCTTTGCATAGTCATTAATATTTTTTTATAGCTCTAACATTTGAATAACTAATACAAACACTGCTATATTGATTGCTTGCTATAGGTAGGAACCTAACAGTAACACACATCCCGTAAGTTAGGTACATTCTACATATATATGCATTAGTTATAGGTGTAATACCAGGCACAACTGGGGTAACCACAGCTAGATGATCCCCATCCAGTCACG
The DNA here is from genome assembly GCF_040958095.1 of Procambarus clarkii. NCBI lineage: Eukaryota > Metazoa > Arthropoda > Malacostraca > Decapoda > Cambaridae > Procambarus > Procambarus clarkii. Next base: position 21,874,508 of record NC_091231.1, on the reverse strand, counting down.
TGATATCCTCGTGACAAATTCAGAATCCCTTGGGATTTCGAATTCAGCCACAGAATTGGCCTCGACGAAATTGGAATCCCTAGTATTTTGAAGGGAATTACAGAAAAAAGATTATGGTGACCACATCCTAAACTATTGAGTCACGGTTCTTCCAGCCACACTAATTTTGAAACATTTGAGCTCAATTGCACCAACATCACCCATCCAAAGACCAATGGAACTCGACAACATGTTGCAAGAAACATTGCAACATGCAACAAACGTTCCTGCAATGTCACTTAATCCCCAAAACCATGACTCAATGAAAAATTATACCCAGGAACCAACATGGCACACAATTTTTGCATTTTTTTTTCCTCGGTGTTGACGGGGGTGGGCGGGGGGGGGGTGAGGGGGGACGGCACTGCACAATTACTGCCAAAATCAATTTGCAATTTGTCTCATAATGTCCTAGGGATGCAAGAAGCCTACTGGACCTGTTCTTTATCATGAATGAGGAAGGTAACGAGAACTTGGAGCACGAAATACCACCAGGAGCAGGTGACCATTGTGTCCTGGTTTTTCATTATATAACTGGACTTAAAACAATGCTCATAGGGCAAGGAGTCAGGGAACGGAGAATAGACTATAAAAAAGTGGACTACACGAAATTAAGTGAGTACCTGAAAAGTGTCCAATGGGAGGAGGAACTAAGAAAGAAGACAGTTCAGGAAACGATGGATAAAGTTAAACTCAGGTTTCAATTGGTCTTTTATTTTGTCTGGAGAGCATATAATATCCTGTAGTTCAATGAACAGTTCTGGGAAGCAAAAACAGGGAGGTGTGGAATTACACAGAGCAATGGACAAAGGAAATCCTGAAAAGATGCAACAGGGTTAGGAATGAATAAGGTAAAATTAGAAGATTGGCAGAAAGAAACAATAAGAATGAAATTGCTTTCAAAGCCAAGAAACAACCGAAACTCCCTCTAAGAAGGAAAATGTTTGTGAATGACGAAGTGACCAGGTTACAACAAACGGGAGGCGAGTATACAGTAAATGATAAAGAAATTTGCGAGGTGCTCAATGCCAGCTTCTAATGAGTTCACTAATGAGCCTGAAAAGCTCCCAGAGCTAAATGAGAAGGTAGCCTCTGACAAGAGATTATTAAATATTGAGGAAACACCGAAGGAAGTAAAGATACAACCAGCATCATTAAGTGTTATTGTATGTATTTGGCCAGATAAATTAATACCATGGATGTTAAAAGAAGCAGCATAGGCCCTCAGCATACCTCTAGCACTAATCTTTAATAAGTTATTTACAAAGGGGAAATTGCCTTGATGCTGGAGGAAGGCAAATGTGGTGCCACTCTACAGGAAAGGAGATAGAGAAGTGGCACTTAACTATAGACCAGTGTCACTCAAACGCATCTGTTGCAAAGTGCTTGAAAGAATTATAAGGTCAAGACTAGTTGCAAACCTAGAAAAAATTTGCTTTATAAGCAAACATCAGCACGACTTTAGAGAAGGTAAATCATGCCTGACGAACCTCCTAATGGATTTTTTGATAACGTAAAGAAAATAATGCAAGAGCGAGAGAGAGAAGACTGGGCAGATTGCACATTTCAAGACTGGCAAAAAACCTTGAGCCAGTACCACATAGGAGGTTAGTATACAAACTCGACAGACAGGCAGAGCAAATGGAAACGCACTAACATAGGTAAGGAATTACCTAACAGACAGGAAATAGAGAGTGACAGTGAGGAGTGACGAGTCCGACTGGTGTACAGTAACATGCAGAGTGCCTCAAGGATAGGAGCTGGAACCCATACTATTCTCATTTATGCAAAAGGCTTGACTGCATGGTCTGCAACATCAACATATGTTGATATTTGCAGACGATGTAAAACTAATGAGAAGGTTTAACACAAATAAGAATTGTAAGATTCTTCAAGATGACTTAAGCAAGCTGCAGGCCTGACCCTAGAAATGACTGCTTGAGTTCAGCACCAGCAAGTGCAAGGTGATGGGAAATGGGATCAGGAGCCAAGGAACAGAGAGACTAATACACAATGATGGGGAAACTACTTCCTTATAATGGCTGGAACAAAGACCTGGGAGTGAACATAAAACCAAACAACTCTAGAGGCTCATGAAAATGGATTAAGCTCATCTTCATACTGTATACTATCAAAAGTCAAAACATCCTTCTGAAACTTGAATTAGGAGGCTTTGAGATCACTATATACTGCCCACGTGAGTCCAGTTTTAGAGTAGGAAAGCCTATTGTGGAGGCTTCATAAAGAAAACATAAGGACGCTCGAAATGATGCATAAGCTCTCAATGAAACTCGTCTTAGAGTTGCGAGGGATGAGGCCTGAAGAGAGACTGAAGAAACGAAACCTGACGATACTAGAAACAAGGAGAGAAAAGCAGAACATGACACAGACGATTAAAATACCTAGTGAGATTGATAAGGGGGAAAAGAGTAAATGTTAACAATGGAACAAGTGAGCACGGATGGAAGCTTGAGTCTCGGAAATGTCACAGAAATGCTTTAATTTTTCTTTTATCGAAAAGATAGTGAGTAAATTGGAGCATACCTAAAGGAGGAGATTGTAAAGGCAAACTCAATTCACAACTTTAAAGACAGGTAAGATAGGTGAATATGTGAGGAGTCACTGCATTAGAGAGCTGGAGGCACGAAAAGCGGGACTATGAACTAGAGCTCGATATTGCAGGAACAAATATGTTAGCACACACAAACCCACACACACAAACAATCAACACACACTCACAAACAATCACAAACAATAAACACACTCTCACACACACAAACATTCAACACACCTTCTCACACACACACACATACTCTCTCCACTCGTGCTTGCCACTTACCATAGTGTATAGTAGGTCACTGCAGATGGGAAACCTACCAGAAATATGGATGACGGCCAATGTAGTCCCAATATACAAAAAGGGTGACAGACAAGAGGCACTGAACTACTGGCCAGTGTCCTTAACTTGTATACCATGCAAGGTGATGGAGAAGATTGTGAGAAAAATCCTAGTAACTCATCTGGAAAGAAGGGACTTCGCGACAAACCACTGGCATAGGTTCAGGGACGGTAAATCTGTTTGGAAATCCTTTGGCACAATACCCCATATGAGGCAGGTGCATAGGATGGAGAAACAGGCAGGAGTAACTGGTAGGGTACTCCAGTGGATAAGCGAGAATGCCTAAGCAATAGGAAGCAGATAATTATAGTGAAGGGTGAGACCTCAGATTGGTGTGGAGTCACCAGTGGAGTCCCACAGGGCTTGGGACCGATCCTGTTTTTGATATACGTAAATGATCTCCCATAAGGGTATAAACTCATTCCTCTCAATGTTTGCTGACGATGCCAAAATTATGAGAAGGATTAAGAAAGAGGAGAATAGCTTGAGGCTTCAAGAAGAATTGGACAAGCTGCAGGAATGGTCGAACAAATGGTTGTTAAAGTTTAATCCAAGCAAATGTAACGTAATGAAGATAGCTGTAGAGCAGGGGTCTCCAAACTTTTCAATGTAAGGGCCACATTATATATTTCCCATATTTATGCGGGCCGGAGGAATAAAAAATGAAAAAAAAACAAATTCGTCATTGAACCGACGGCACTCACTGTCCACTTTTCTTTTCTTTATCTTTTCCATATCTGAAAACATAAGGGTAAAATAAATTAAATAAATTCTACAGGAAAAAAACAGCTTGTATGTGGTGTTAAAAAGCATAGCATATTATTATAAAGTGGTAAATATTATGGCAACAGCTTTCGTTGATAAACTTAATGGTTACCATTTTAACTATTTTAAACATGCAATATTTTTGGTTACAATAGTATTATTGCTATTTTGTATAACTAAGATAAAGGCATTGTCAAAGTACAGAGAAAAGAATATTGTACAGTGTTTGTGCTCCCTGAAACGGAAGCAGCGAAGCCCCACTCGCCCTCCATCCCCACAATATACAGTTATACACAACTAATTGGTTGTAATGCACAACACATACCTACCAGTATTAGTATCTGTGCGTCACACTATCGAGAGAGGAAAACTGACTCAGGTTGAGCGCCACCAGTCAGCAGCCCCAGCTTTGAATAATTCTGCGATGCCATTCGTACGATAATTATTTTTTCAAGGCCACCACACAGGGATTTGTTTGGAGGGCCGGATGAAATTATGTGGCGGGCCGGATGTGGCCCGCGGGCCATAGTTTGGAGACCCCCTGTGTAGAGAGCAGGAGGCCAGATACAAGGTATAATTTGGGTCATGAAATTCTTCAAGAATCAGAGAGAGAGAATTACCTAGGGGGGTTGATATCACGCCATACCTGTCCCTTGAAGCCCATATGAAGAGGATAACATCAGCGGCATATGCCAGGTTGGCCAACATAAGAACGGCCTTTAGAAACTTGTGTAAAGATTCATTCAAATCTTTATATACCACATATGGCAGACCAATCCTGGATTGGTTCCTGGATATGCAGTTCCAACATGGAGTCTGTAGTCCATGAGCTACGAGAAGAGACTACGTGAATGAAACCTTACGTCGCTGGAAGATAGAAGGGTTAGAGGGAACATGATCACCACATACAAGATTCTCAAAGGAATCAATAAGGTAGATAAACACAGACTATTAACACAAGGGGCACAGGCACTAGGGGACACAGGTGGAAATTGAGTGATTAAATGAGCCATAGACACATTACACTTTTTTTTAGTGTCAGAGTAGTAGACTAATGAAATGAATTAAGAAGTGATGTGGTTGACGCAAACTCCATACACAGTTTGAAGTGTAGATATGATAGAGCCCACTAGACTCAGGAACCTGTACATCATTTGATTGACAGTAGAGAGGCGGAACTAAAGAGCCAGAACTCAACCCTCGCAAGCACAACTAGGTAAGTACACACAAACCACTAGCACACCCCCACACACTATCCACACGCACACACATTTCTGTGCTGATCACCGACCGGGTCACACGTGCTCTGAGACTGTGAGGCGTAGGGATACTTTAGATAGTAAAGAGATCTTGTGATTTAAAAAATGAAAATTGAGCTGACAACATTGATGATATGTGAATAAAAAATGGGATTCGCAGGACTGAGGAACCGGGAATTACTCAGCTATTGAACTGGCAGGAGGGAAAAGGTCATTGGCACGCATTATTCTTACGGTAGTACTTTGCAATGACTGACAGGAAGGGGAAATAGATGAAGGCGCAGCATGGAGGAACTCACAATGGGAGGTGTAGATATGATTATAGAGATAGCTATGTCGAAATGTGAAGAGACGGATACACTTTGCATCGAGGAGATTATCTTGTAACAGAAAAAGTACTTGGACACAAAATGGGAATGTGCGATGACCAAACATAAGCAGTGGATAGAGGGATATTAAAAAGGGGAAATTAGGAAGAGGGAATAAGAGTGGGGACAGCAGTTGAAATATAGATTATAAGGATAAGTAATTTAGAATCAACCACAGTAGGGGTTGGGGGAGAAATCAGCCCAGCCAACGGAGCAGAGGAAGGATTAACCACTGGGGTAGCGAGCAAGCTGGGGAGGGATGGCGAGGCGAGACTGCAACAGCTCGAGGAACAATTGGAAAAATTACCAAGCGTCTCTCAAATATGGGAAAATAAAGGGACCAATATGGCAATTAGAAACAGGGAAGAGAAAGCAGGGGTCATAATTAATCATGAGACAATGTAGCAGAGTGATAAGACGGATGATGACAAGGAACTACACATGAAAAGTACAATAGTAATTCAGGGACTAATCGAGGAACTGAGGGGTATGAGCTGCGAGGAGAGACGACGGGAATTAAACCTCATGTCACTGGGAGACAGAAGAGTTAGGGAGGAAATGATCACCACATACAAGATTCACAGGGGAATTGATAGGGTAGATAAAGACAGGCTATTTAACACCATGGGCACACGCACTAGGGGATACAGGTGGAAACTGAGTGCCCAAATGAGCCTTAGAGACGTTAGAAAGAATTTGTTTAGTGTTAGAGTAGTAGACAAATTGTATGCACTAGGAAGTGATGTGGTGGAGGCAGACTCCATACATAGTTTCAAATGTAGATATGATAGAGCTCGAGAAGCTCAGGAATCTATACACTAATAGATTGACAGTTGAGAGGCAAGGCCAAAGAGCCAAAGCTCAATCTCTGCAATCACAACTAGGTGAGTACAGTTAGGTGTGGGAAAAGCGTAGCCCTAAAAATTAATAATAATCATGTTAATTGGATACAACAATAGCTTCGAAGGACCACAACTTTTTATAAAAAAAAAGAGGAAAAATAAATAAGTGAAGATGAAAATATAATCCCGGAATCACTGTCCTATGGATCTAGATTAATTCAATAAAATATTAAGAGAGCATTAAATGGGCTTTAGTTATAATTAATATAGAGCTGACTTAACACATAAATCTGGAGGTTACATGCTAAAAGATTAATACATCCCTAGCATTATTCTAAATCGCTTGTTATTCTAAATTGTTCAAAATCGCTAATCTCCGAAAGTTCTTCACCGATTGCCTAGAAATTTTCAAATAACGTTCCATGCGCATCCGAGCAAGTTTTTATGTACATACTATATAGATGTCACGTCGGTGACGGGGAAAAAAAATGTTTTTTTTTTTTTAAAGCTGTGTTTTTCGTGTTTTTTTCATGTGAGGGAAATCTTCACAACCTCTTTACCGATTGCATTGAAATTTTTACACAACATTGCATTCGAATAGGTGAGTGTTTTTATACACCTACTACATACATGCCTCACCTGTGACAGGTAAAAACATGTTTTTTTTAAACAGCGCCATCTGTTGCACGTAAGAGCAACGCACGATACACAATATATGTTACGATTCCATTTCAATGTTTCCAATTGCATTGATATATTAAATATTCATAGATTTTGATATATTATCATTTTGATAGTTATTTTGTGTGACGTTGCATTGAAATTGAGCTGTGTTGTTTACCATTCTGTTCATTTCGTGTGTATAGCTTATTTGTTTCTTTTTTCATTGTATTTCATTTCGTTTTTTTTGTACTGTTCTTATTTTTCACTGCAATTTGTGGTGAAATTGAGCTGTGTTGATTGATCTGCATTTGAATTTAAATATTTCGTTAGTATTTTTGTTTTTGTTTTGAAAACAAAAAAATGGACAACACGTTTATTTCACAGTTGTAAATGTGCAACAAATAGCTATGAATCCACCTGCTACAACAGCTGCTTTCTTCACGTTATGTCAAAATGACGCGTTTGCAAAAACAATGCTGTATTCTGAAGTGCCTACATATTACACATGGAATGCCAGTAGAAAATCATTTGAACGACGCAAACAACGAGTCGATGGACAACCTGGCATATTCAAACAAAGTACAATAGGCAGACTGTACACCGTCCATCCCAATCACGATGAATGCTTCTTTCTTCGCATGTTGTTGGTAAATGTGCCTGGTCCAACGTCTTTCCAGTCAATGAGATTTGTCAACGGCGTTACACATGCCACTTTCTGTAGTGCATGTCAAACTCTGAATTTGTTGGAGAACGACCGACACTGGGATGTATGCATTAATGATGCGTTCAACATGTCACATCCAAATCAAATTCGTGCATTGTTTGCAGTCATACTGACAACCTGCTCTCCTTCGTCTCCAACAGTTTTGGGAGAAATGTAAATCGCACATGGGTGAAGATATTACCCATCGAATACGCAAGGAAAATTAAAATATTAACCTGGATTTCACAGCAGACATCTACAACGAAGCATTGATAATGATTGAAGATTTGTGCTTAGAAATCGTGAACAAAGTTCTGCATCAATTGAAAATGCTAACACCGAATCGATCTGCTGCTGCTTCGTTCGATGTAGAATTGCATCGTGAACAAAATTACAACACGGGTGATCTGTTATCGTATGTGCTATCAAATATGCATAAGCTAACGCTTGAGCGAAAAGGCATTTACAATCCAATAATTCAAACTGACGATAACGGGTTTGGAGAAATCTTCTTAAATGCACCAGGAGGAACTGTAAAACCTTTCTAATTAGATTGATTCTGGCAGCATTTCGATCCCAAAATGGCATAACCTTAGTTCTTGCATCGTCCGGAGTAGCTGCGACATTGCTACTAACTTACCTTGAGGTTACCTTGAGGTGCTTCCGGGGCTTGGCGTCCCCGCGGCCCGGTCGTCGACCAGGCCTCCTGGTTGCTGGACTGATCAACCAGGCTGTTGGACGCGGCTGCTCGCAGCCTGACGCATGAGTCACAGCCTGGTTGATCAGGTATCCTTTGGAGGTGTTTGTCAAGTTCTCTCTTGAACACTGAGGGATCTGTCAGTTATGCCCCTTATGTGTAGTGGTAGCGTGTTGAACAATCCCGAGCCTCTGATGTTGATAGAGTTCTCTCTCAGAGTACCTGTTGCACCTCTGCTTTTCAACGGGGGTATTTTGCACATCCTGCCATGCCTTCTGGTCTCATGTGATGTTATTTCTGTGTGCAGGTTTGGGACCAGCCCCTCAATTATTTTCCACGTATAGATTATTATGTATCTCTCCCGCCTGCGCTCAAGAGAATATAGATTTAGGCTCTTTAGTCGGTCCCAGTAGTTTAGATGTTTTACTGAGTGGATTCTAGCAGTAAAGGATCTCTGCACGCTCTCCAGGTCAGCAATTTCTCCAGCTTTGAAAGGGGCTGTCATTATGTAGCAGTACTCCACTCTAGAGAGCACAAGCATTTTGAAAAGTATCATCATCGGTACAGCATCTCTAGTGTGAAAAGTTTTTTTATCCAAACTGTCATTTTTCTTGCAATTGTGACGGCTACTTTATTGTGTTCTTTAAAGATAAGTTCTTCCGACATGAGTACACCCAGATCCTTTACATTGCCTTTTCTTTCAATGTTATGATTTGCCTGAGTTTTGTACGTGGTTTCCGTTTTTATATTTGAATTTTTTCCGTAGCTAGCGCATGATCTGGAACTTATCTTCGTTAAACACCATATTATTTTCTGTAGCCCATAGAAAGACCTGATCTACATCTGATTGGAGGTTTACCGTGTCCTCTATGTTGCCTACTCTCATGAAGATCCTAGTGTCATCTGCAAAGGATGATACAGTGCTATAGGTTGTGTTCTTGTCTATGTCTGATATGAGGATGAGAAAACGTACTGGAGCAAGAACAGTACCCTGGGGGACTGAGCTCTTCACGGTTGATGGGCTGGATTTTATTTTGTTGACTATTACACATTGGGTTCTGTTAGTCAGGAAATTGTAGATCCATCTGCCTATATTTCCGGTAATTCCTTTTGAATGCATTTTATGTGCAATAACACCATGGTCACATTTATCAAAGGCTTTTGCGAAATCTGTGTAAATTACATCAGCGTTTTGTTTGTCTTCCATAGCATCTAATGCCATATGATAGTGGTCCAGCAACTGCGACAAGCAAGAGCGCCCTGTTCTGAAACCATGCTGTCCAGGGTTATGGAAATGCTGTGATTCCATGTATTTTGTGAAATTACTTTTTAGCACTCTCTCAAATTTTTTTATGATATGCGATGTTAGTGCTATCAGTCTGTAATTTTTTGCCTCTGCCTTATTTCCTCCTTTATGGAGTGGTGCTATCTCTGCTGTTTTCAGTATGTCAGGGATAATGCCAGTATCTAGGCATTGTCTCCACAGAATGAGAAGGGCCTGCGATAGTGTTTTTTTACACTTCTTGATGAATATGAAGTTCCAAGAATCCGGGCCAGGTGCAGAGTGCATAGGCATATTGTTTATGGCTTCTTCAAAATCCAGTGGGGATAGGGTGACGTCTGATATATGATTTGATGTTGGTATCATATCCATGAAAACTTCATTTGGGTTATCAGTCTTTAGTGTGTTTAATGACTCGCTGAAAACAGAGTTGTACTGCATCCTCAGTAACTCGCTCATTTCTTTGTTGTCATCTCCCTTTGGTAGGGACCCGACACTAGATGTAATTTTTAATCTTGATTTTGCATAGGAGAAAAAATATTTCGGATTTCTTTCTATTTCACTGGTGGCCTTTTGCTCTTTTTGCCTCTACTGGGTTTTGTATGATTCTTGTAGCTTAAGTTCAATGGTTTCTATTTCTCTACCATACCTTCTTCGCCGTTCTTGAGATAGGATGCGACTCTCAAGTTGTTCTGCGATTCGTTTTCTTCGCCTATATAGGAAACGACGTTCCCGTTCCAATCTGCATCTCTTCCTCTCTTTTCTTAGGGATAACGGTTTGAACATATTTCTAGTGCTACTGAGCTTATTTTTTTTCCAGACACTTGTTCAGGTTTGCATTTTCTAGCCGTTCTTCCCAGTTTATTTCTGTGAAGTCCTGGTTTATTTGCTCCCAGTTTGTCTGTTAATTATTGAAGTTGAATTTGCTGAAATCTCCTCCACTGGGAATCTGGACTGGTTTTGAAGGTCTATTCCCCATGCTTGTCAGAACTTCAATTAAGTTGTGATCTGAGTAACAGGTATTTGTAATCATTATGTTTCTGATCAATTCATCATTATTAGTGAAAATGAGGTCCAGCGTGTTCTCCTTCCTAGTTGGTTCTACTATTTGTGGTTTAAGGCAAACCTATCGAACATCCGTAGCAGGTCATTTGCATGTGCCTGTTCATTTAGGCTACTTCCTGGTATTCTTTCTGATATTACTGTATTAGCCAGGTGCTTTCATTTTAGGTGCCGTAGGTTGAAGTCCCCAAGCAGGATGATGTTCGAGGCTGGATTTGTGAGGTTTTCCAAGCAGTGTTCTATTTTCATTAGTTGCTCTTTAAACTGCTGAGGGTTTGCCTCCGGTGACTTATATACAAGGACAATAACTACATTTAGGATCTCTATTTTGATTATCAGCACTTCCACCATATCATTTGAGGTGTTTAGCAGCTCAGTACAGATGAGTGTGTCTTTGATGTAGAGACTGACCCCACCCTGTAGCTAGTGTTTCCTATCACATCTGATAAGATTGTATTCTGAGATCCATATTTAACCATCATGGTAGTCTTTTGTGTGAGTTTCCGTTAGGCTGCAAACACTGCATTTGCCTCGTGAAGGAGACCATCTATAAAATGAACTTTGTTGGATTTGCGTGTTTTTATACCCTGGATGTTGGCAAATATAAATGATGTTATGGTGATAATGGAAGTGTTGGATGTTTTACTTGATGTTAATATCTGAGGCTCTGGTAAGGAGGCCACTGTGTTTGCGTCCTCTCTAGCATTTGACCGAGTTGGTGGTAGAGTCTGGTCATTTTTAGGCATTCTTCTCCTCCTCTTGCTAAAAAATTATCCCGGTCGATGGAGTTGTGGCTGTTTTCATAGTGGCGGTCTGTCGGTTTTATTCGCCTGGTACCTCTTATATGAAAAGCTGGACGTTCAGCATTGAAGCTCTCTTTCCTGTCTAAAGAGTTCTTGCAAATTTCTGGGTGAAATAATTCACAGCTTTTGGTACATTTACCTGTATTGGGGAGGGTTTCTGCACTTTCTAGGGTGATCGTACTTACATGTTCCATTTGTTCTTCCCTATATCCCATGTTTACAGGTAGCCCATTTGTAATACCAACAGATATTGGGGCCTTGTTTTGTTTGTTTTCCTTTGCCAGGGCCCGCACTCTGCTGCGGCGTTCCCGACACTGTGCTGTGCTCTGGGGCTTGCGACACCGCACTCTGCTCCGATGCCATCGACACAGCGCTCTGCTCCGGTGCCCGCGACACCGCGCTCTGCTCCAGCTACTAGGTGGAAGAACTGCAACTTCGGCTTTGAAATTGCCATTGAACATGCAATTCATTGAAACTCCCATGTGCAACATTTCCAAAGCATCCGGCATGGGAAAAGTATTACAGAAATGTAAATTTATTGTTTGCAATGAATTAATGGCCCAGAGAAAATCGCTTGAGGCTCTGGATCTTTGACACAACGTTGCATTCGAATAGACGTGCCTTTTCATATACCTACTATATAGATGCCACCTCTGTAACAGATAAAAACATGGGGAAGAACAATGACACGGACGAGGAAAATTGACAGAGTCCACACTCCCACAGTACTGAAAATTTACACACGATCTTCATTCAAACACTTAGAATCGTTTCCTGATTCCTATATCTCACAGTGACAGAGCAATAAAAAGACGGATTGCTATAGGTGAAGCCCATAACACGTGATAACTTTGAATAGTCCCGTTGACCTGTTGGCGTCTTACGTGACGGCTAAGACTTCACTTTATCTTCCTGAATTTTTACCACTAGTGACGCTCCGGCGAAACAGGATTCTGCAACTGCAACGTGGAATGGCGTAGGGTCGATTTAAGCTGGCTGGAGGTTTATATAGGGGGGAGGAATCAAGGCTTTGGCCAGAGTCCTGATCTCCCTGTTTCTCAACAGCATAGCTCGCAGGTACAGAATAATACCTGAGGCGCGGCATGAAGCAGACGCCCTCCACACCTTAATATATTGTGATTATTTGAGTCGTACCAAAGGCCCAGAGACTTGCTTAATCTATCTGGAAGATGTTCATATTTTTTTCGCCATAAATCTCTTGTTGAGCTCGTTTGACCCAATATTTAATAGGACTGGGAAACCGATATTTGATCCCTACTTTGTTGAGGAAATCAAAGACGATTCCAGTAACTCTCAGTAACTTGTCTAAACTAGAGTATGAATGAGGATTGATAGCTAAATATTGAGAAGGTTCTGCATCCACCGTGAGTGTAGTGATGTTAGTCATTATGACTTATGGCTTTTGTTTAGGCCACTGACCACTAACCACCCATGAGGGTCCATAAAACCACATCTCGGTTTTAACTAACTGTTTTAATGTTAAACCTCTTGATAGGTAATCGACTGGATTGTCCTTGGTGGGGACATGTCTTTATTTATATCCACCAGATAATTCATGAATTTCTCTAACTCAATTACTCATGTAGGAAGTTTTGTTATTATTATTTCTTACTCATTGTAAGATTGTCTCGTTGTCTGACCACACTACTATCGCACCAAAGTGAATGTTACCATTGTTGTTGTTGTTGTTAAAGATTCGCTACCTGGAACAAAAAGTTCCAAGTAACCCGGGCTATGGTGAGCCCGTAGTAATATTACCGAGTGTCTTGCTCAGGCAATGAGCCAGTCTTAATCAAACTTATAAAGCAGTTAACTCCATTTGTGGTAAGGACCTCCTTTTCATTAGGGCCACTCTTGCCTTTGAAGTGAGTAGAAATGATTGTTGTGAATTAACTAGAGAGGCTGCTGCGCCATATGCTTTGCCTGAAGCATTGCAGAACACATGCAAATTTGTGGGCAAGTTCTGTCCTAATGCATTACGTGGAATTTTCAGAACACTAAGTTTATTAAAATAAGTGGTCAATGTCTGCCATTTGTCCTGCAGCTCAATTAGTAACGGATCATCCCAACCCAAATTATTCTGCCACCACTCCTGCATGAGGAGTTTACCCTTTATTAAAATAGGACTAAGTAAGCCTAAAGGGTCAAAAAGTTGACTGACATAAGAGAGTAACTTTCTCATGGTTAGGGGTGATTTGTTAATTTCCACTGACTTGACATTCAACCATCAGTAGACGTGTTCCATTTCATGCCTAGGATCTTTAGTTTATTAGGAACTTGATAGTTGGGAAATTCTTTCTCGATGATCTGATTTAATTGTTGGTTATTAGAGGCCCACGATTGCAAGGGCATATTGGCTTCTAACAGTTCACGGTTAGCCTCGTGGTAAATTTCTTCCAATTAATTTTCATCATTAGTGATACCTGGAAAGTTGTCCACGTACAGGTTGTTGTTATTTCAGCTTTATAGGAGCTTTTAGATTTCTTCAAATGTGTGTTTAAAGTAGCGTGGGTAAAAATGGTGAAGACATCGCTCCAAATAGTAATGATGCAAACCGATAAGTGATGACTTCATTATTAGGGTCCTGTGGATCCTTTACCTAAAGAAATTTAGTAAAGTCACGATCCTCTTCTTGCAAGCCTACTCTTAAGAAAGCTTTGTTGATATCAGCCATATAGGCGAAAATGCCAGAGCAAAATCATAACAGTACATCTTGTAGCCTTTGGGTTAGGCTAGGTCCAGTTTGTAGACAATCATTTAATGATATGCTGTCTGCCTTTATTTTGGCACTGCAGTTGAACACGATTCTGGTCGGTATCGTCACTGAATCTTTCATGACAGCATGATGTGGTAAGTAGTGACCTAATTTATGACAGTCTTTATCAACAACTTCGATAAATTTATTGGCGAGTTGTTGTTGTATCAACTCATGATACAGTTTCAATTTGTCAGGTTGTTTCTGTAACCTAACTAACTGGGATTTTAATTGGGATGCTGCCAAAAAATATTTTACTGGAAGTTGTGGGTGGTTCAACTTCCACAGCAACTTCACCCAATATTGTTTGTCTTTGTACACAACAGTATCGAGATATTGTTGGTTAGACCATGTGTCGTTTGGACTAGGTTAGTCATTGACTATACCCAAAGTGTCTATATCATATAATTTATAGATAGAGGGATTAGATTCATCGTCTTTAGATATGTCTCTGATTTGAAGGGGTGATTGTTCGGATCCTAGTCACGCCACTATACAATCGTTTGGTTGGTTAACAGTTGATTTAGGTTTTTGCTGGAAAAGCACCAGTCCTGAGAGTAACTTGCCTCCAGCTGATAACAACAAATTCATGCCTTGTTGTCTGGTACATCCAGTTATAAATTTATAATAGTAATCAGCTCCAATAAGTATCCCAATGTTGCTGAGACAGTCTGAATTTATTTTATAATCAGTTAGCCTCATGCTGCTGTGTTTGAGATGTTTAACAGTATGGTTAAGACCCGCAACCTGCAAGTCTGAAGGAATCTTGTCCACAACTACTGCTTGCATTGGGCTGGTGCAGCCTCCTAGATGTAGCAATACTTTAACTACTTGGTAGTCACGAGGTCCACCGTTGGTTAGGAATCCAGAAATATTTCAATTCTCTCGATTAGTAGTTTTCAGTTTCAAATGCTAAACTAACTGTTGAGATAAAGGTTTTATGTGAACCCTGGTCAAAGAGACCGCGAGTTGGAAATCCTAGATCCCTTGTTGAATAATTTTAAATGAGCCGTGGGGCATTGTAGTGGTATTACCCGACTCGGTTGTGAGTACATTTACGTCACGATGTATTTTACAGTACTGTACAGATGTAGGTTAAATTGAATCTCAATAAGGATTCGTTAAATTTGATTGGGCCTTTCTACACAAGGCATAATGATGTGCACCTTTGTTGCACTTTCTGCACAAACATAAGGTGACTACAGCTATCAGGATTATGAGAACCAAAAGCACTTTGTGCATCGATGCAATTCTTGCAAACGAAGAATTCTCGAATTATGATCTGGGTAAGTACTACACTTTTAAGTGAGGTGTTCACTATTGCAAAACAAACACTTTTTCATTGTCGAAGAAGTGGTAGGAGCTGCACTCACTATCGGGGTTGAAAGATTTACTGTATATGTACCTACATTTCAAGATTTACATTTAGGAGTGGATTTAGTTGAATTTGGTTTTACTGCAGTAATTGCAGTACGTTGAGGTTTATGATGTGAATTAGTACATGGGTTTGAAACTCTTCCCATCTTGATTGGCCTTCTGTCTGTTGACTAAGTGGGCATTTGAATGGTTTTGGAAAAGTTGTTCAATGTCAACCAAAATTTTTTGACTATTTGTATATGAAAAGGGCTGCAATTATTCCAAGTTTCAGTACTGCAGCCTAAATAGAAAGGGAGATTTTTTATTTTTTTTCAACGAATATTACACATTTTCAAACGAGTTCAAACCTTTCATCTTTTCAGATATAATCATTCTATGACACTTTTCTGACACATTAGCATACAATAAAGGATTTGAAGTTTGGGAGTTTCCAAAACATCTTTAGTTTTCCTAATATAACTAGTCAAAATTCCCCCCAAAAATTATGCAAATATGTCATGTTTATTGCTATTAGAAAATCAATAAATGAACTTAAAGAAACAAACGAACTTCCGATTTTAGAGACTCTACATATAAGTTTAAGTTTCATGTAAGTTGAATGAAAAATTAAAGGGTTACAAACTTTTATGTTACTTGAAAGAATATAAGAAAATAATAAAGTCTAAGGTGCTGCCATCTGTGGCTGAGGTTGACATCAACCAATTTTCTCCAAAATTGGTACCCTTACAGATAGGCTTACGTGCAGTCAGGTGTATAAGTCTCATGCAAATCGTCCAATTAAAAAAATTGAAAAAAAAAATTAACTTAATTATTTTTTTAATAAAACTAATTAAAATATATTTTTAATACATGCTATTGTGATACCTGAGAGTCATAGACATGATTTAAGTTGACACTTGTGTTTGATAATCGTTTTGGACCATTTTGGAATAATTTTGACACCTACTTAAATTTTTTTTTCTCCCTTCCTATTTATGCTGCAACCTGGACCAGATAAAACTCTTTTCATATACAACTCGTCAAAAAGTTTGATTAAAATCGAACCAGTTTTTATTTATTGCATATTTGACTGTGATCTCAGTCATGGTCAGAGTGGTTTTGTTATATAAAGCATATAATTTGTCCAAGGCTTCCCTTGGTAGTTACGTCTTGCGACTACTTTTGTCACCCATTCAGCAGTCTGAATTTGAACTTTAAGACTTGAGGCTTTAAGTAAACACTAGATCTAGTCTGAAGGTTAGAAGAGAATTTATTGAATTATTAGTGGCTGGTAGATCCAAAATATTTTGGACTAAAATAGTAATAGTTCTTTCATTGTTATCATAATTGCTCCTAAGCAGTTGAACAGCTAGATCGTAACCATCACTTGTCAGAGTTATGTTGGAGATTACTTTCAAAGCTTCATCTCGTAATAAACCTTGCAAATAAGTGAACATGGTTGTTTTGGGAATATTAATTTTGGAGTCTAGAGCATCCATAAATTTGTTCGAGAAGTCGTCCCAATTTTCATTCTAACTACCAGAGAATGTGGATAAACTAATCTGGGGTAATTTGACTTCAGGTTCTAGAAGTGTTGTAGAGGCTGTGGTAAATTTATGTTTAGCAATTAGCTTTTTAAAGGGTTGAAGTTTAACCTGTACATCATCTTTGTACTGGGTCAAATTATTTACAATGTCATCAAGTTCAGTCTCACCTATTGAGGTTTTGTAAAGTTCTGACAAGTACAGATTCATATGTGGATTCGCTCGTCGGCCACCAGGTGGTCTGGACGTGCCCCCCCCCCCCCTGATTTGTCAGTTGTCGCCTGGTGTTGCGTGGAGGCGGGTGTGGGTTTTGGTGGGGTGCACCCGCTTGCCGGTGGACCCGGCTGGCGGTTTGGTTGTTGGTGGTGTCTCCCGCGTTCGGCGGGTTAACACGGCGTGCCTCGATTTTTCTAGGGCTGTGGACTGGCAGATAGTGGAACTTGCAGGCGTCGATGAGCTCAAACTGAACGTTAAGGATTTGTTGGGGCTGGAAAAGCTCTCTCCTACTCGGGTGGCGGTGTCCTTCCGCTCGGGTCCGTTGTACCGGGAGTTTGTGGTTCTCTGGGCTGGCCGGTCGGTTCCCATCTCTACCTTGGCTGTGTCTGTAGACGTTTCGGATCCCTGGGGGGCCGTGCAATATGTGAGTGTTCATGGAGTGCCGGTGACCTTCCCCGCGGACGAGCTGAGGGTGGTGTTTGCACGGTATGGCACGGTAGTGGTTCACCGTTTCAACACTTTGAGTGCGGGCCGGCTGAGCGGGCTCCGTACGGGCTCTTGTACGCTTGTTATGCGGGTTACATTGCCTATTCCGTCCAGGCTTTTGTATTGTGGGCTCTTGCTTCGGGTCTTTTACCAGGGCCAGTCCCGGACCTGTTTCCAGTGTGGTGCTGAGGGCCATATGGCGGCTGGATGTGACGCTCCTCGTGCTGAAACTCCCTCGGTATTTTTGGAGAGTGACTTCCCCTGCTTGGATGAGAGTGGAGCTTCCTCGGCGCCTGCTCGCTCTGACCCGGTGCCTAGTGTGGTTCCTGGGACGGTTTCGGCGGGTGCTCCCCCTGGCTCTGCTTGGTCTGGCCCTGGTAAGTCTGACCCACCGGTGTGCTCTGTGGGCCTGGGGGCTCCTGCCTCGGGTGTTCTCCATTCGGTGGTTGCAGAGGTGCATCTGCAGCCGGTTGCTTCCGTGCGGTCATTGGATGCTGCTGTTGGAGTGATGCCTGCCTCCCCTGCCGCCGGTTGTCTGCTTCCCGAGGCTGCCGGGGTTGTGTTGTGTGTGCCTTCTCCCCTGCCCTCCGCCTCTTCCCCGCTCTCTATCCCTGCATTGATTCCCTCGTCGCCTTCAGTGGTCTCCTCGCCTTCTGGTCTGTCTACACCCGCGCCTGCCATGTCGTCCGGGTTGGTTGCCCCCTGTGTGCTGGAGTGTGCTCTCCCGCCTGCTGGACCTGCTCTTCCTCCGGCTTCCATCTCTGGGTGTGGTGGTGGACTATTGCCCCGTGCTGTGGAGGCTTCTGTTCTGCGTGGGCGTGCTACCTCGGTTTTGGGACCGCCCGCGACAGGTTCTTCTGGAGGGCCCCTTGCTGGGGGTCATAGTTCCGACGATCAGCAGCCTCATGTTAAGCGCCATCGTTCAGCTCGGGCTGAGTCGCCCCGTCGGTCGTGGGTGGAAGACCGTGATGCAATGGAGGATGAGGGTGTGGACGTCGCCGTGCCGTCTTCTGTGGTGTCCTCCGTGGTGGAAGTTGTGTCCCCTGCCAGTGGCTTCCCTTCGTGCGCGGTTGCCCCTGGTGATCGGGACCTGGTGGTCATATTATCTAAGGATTGGAGTTGTGGGGCTTCGGCTCCTGTTCCGGTTGGCGGGGGCCCTGCGGCTTCGGTGGAGGGGCTCCTCCACGGAGCTCGATGCGGCGCCTGATGTCGATCGTTGTGCCTGCCCTGGGGTCCAGGTTGATGTGCGGCCGTTGGGTCGCGACGGTCTGGGGGTGTCCTGAGGTTGTTCCGATGGCGCCCTCTGTTGTATGTGCGTCCTTGAATGTTCGGGGTTTGAATGTTCTTGGGGTCCAGTTGGGCCTGATGGATGTTCTGCGGGAGCAACATGTGGATGTGGCTCTTATTCAAGAGCATAATGTTCATGATGTGTCTGTGTTGCAGTGTTTGAGTGTGCATTTTCATGTGGTGCTCAACCCGCCGAGGACGCCTTTCGGGGGGACCCTTATGCTGCTTTCTTGGAGGGCTTCCTTCTCCGTGCTCCACATGGAAATGGACGAGGATGGGCGGGTGTTATTTGTGAGGGTGGAGTTTTTGGGGGTCGTCATTCCGTCGTTGACGGTGTACGCCCCCTCGGGGGCGGCGCGCCGTCGGGAGCGGGTGGAGTTTTTTCGGGTGGGGCTTCTCCCTTTTTTGCGCCATGATACGCAGGGCATGATTTTTGGGGGGGATTTTAATTGTGTGACGAGTGCGCGGGATTGTTGTAGCGCTCGTCCACAAAATGTTTCGAGTGCGCTGTTGGAGGTGGTGCGTTCCTGCGGTTTCTGGGACGCTGCTGTGCTCTTTGGGGGTGAGTTGTCATTTACGTTTGCTGCACGTGGGGTGCGTTCGCGGCTGGATAGGGTGTATGTCACTGGAGGGGAATGTACGGTGTTTTGATTTCCGCACTGTCTCGGTTGCGTTCTCAGATCATAGTTTAGTGGTGGTCCGGATTGGTGTGCCCAGTCAGATGCGGGTTGGTGGAGGGTGGTGGAAGATAAACTGTGGGTTGTTGCGTTGTCCGCGGGTTTGTCGTCAGTTTCGGGGTTGGTGGGTCGGGGTTCGGGCCCGGCAGTGTGCGTTCCCGTCTATCTTGGAGTGGTGTAAGGTGCAGTGTCGTTTGTTCTTTCGCGTGGTGGCTAAACGCGAGGCTGCTGGGCGCTTTGGTTTGCTGCAGTTGTTACAGGCGCAGCTTTCGAGGTTGTATGTGTGGTACAATGCTGGGGCTGATTGTTTTGACGAGATTGTGGATTGTAAGGCGCGTATTTGTGGATTGCGGAGTGAGTGGGCGGAGGGTGTTCGTGTGTGTGCTCGTGTGAGTGAGCGTGTGGACGGGGAACGGATCTCTCTGTTTCTTCTTGGGAAGGTATGGGCTGCGCGAGACTCTGTTCTTTTTACGGCCCTGCAACGACTGGATGGTTCCGTTGTTTCAGATACGGGTGGTGTGTTGCATTATGTTCGGCAGGAGCTGGCTGCGCTCTATGCGGAGGTGGCTGGGGACGGCGCGCTTGCGGAGGACTTCTTGGGTCTGTGCGTGCCTGGGTTGTCCGTTGCAGATTATGCTGGTCTGGTGGAAGAGGTGTCCTTGGTTGAGCTATTTGCGGTGGTCCGGTCGTTTCGTTCTGGGAAGGTACCGGGTTCGGATGGTCTTCCTGTTGAGTTCTATGTCACCTTTTGGGATGTGTTGGGGGATGTTCTTCTGGAGGTGATCCGTACTTGTCTTCGGGGGTGCATTCTGCCTATGTCTCAGTGTGTGGGGATTGTGCGGCTCCTCCCGAAGCTGGGCAATTTGCGGTTCTTCTCGAACTGGAGGCCCATTGCTTTGTTGAATGTGGACTACAAGGTCCTGTCTAAGGTCTTGGCTGGTCGGTGTCGCAGTGTTGTGGTATCTGTTGTCTCTGTGGAGCAGTTTTGTGGCATTCCAGGTCGGTCTTTGTTGCAATGCAATGCTTTGTTTCGCGATGTGCTCCTGTACGTGTCAGGCTCTCGCTCATCAGCGGCGATGCTTTGTTTGGATTGGTCGAAGGCATTCGACCGTGTGTCACTCGCTTTTGTGTTTCATGTGTTGGAGCGGCAGGGGTTTCCGCCTATATTTGTTCGTTGGGTGCGCATGTTGTACGCTCAATGTTGTAGTCGGGTTTGCGTTAATGGATTTTTGAGTGATTCTTTCCCTGTACATCGCTCGATGCGGCAGGGTTGTACGCTTTCTATGCTCCTGTATGTCATCTTTCAGGAGCCTTTTTTTTCGGGCAGTCAAGGCGTGTCCGTTGATCGCCCCCTCCCCAGTTGCCGTCTGGTCTTTGGTTGCCCATATGCGGATATGCAGATGATACCGTCTTGTTTGTAGCCTCGGAGGGGTCTGTTGGGGCTGTTCATGTCGTGGTTGAGCGGTTTGAGTTGGCCACTGGGGCCCGGGTCAATCGTGAGAAGTCCGGTCTTCTGGGTCTCGGTGGGTGGTCCTCTCGCCTGGTGTGGGTGGGGTTTTGGTTTCCGATTGTCTCTTCATTGCATGTTTTGGGGCTTACCTGGTTCGCTTCCTACGAGAGGTCTTTGGCTTGTAATTGGGGTGCAGTTTCCCGTAGTGTCAGTGTTGCGATTGGGTTGTTGGCTGTGCGCCCGTTGACCATTTATCAGCGGGCGCTGCTTGTTAATTGCAAGGTTTTGTCGCGAGTTTGGTTCGTGGCTCGGTGCTTTCCCCTGGATTTCCGGCTGGCACTGGGGTTGGAACGCCAGGTCTATCGGTATGTGTGGTGTGGTCATTACCACCTGGTTCGTCGGTCGACGCTGGTGTTGGCTGTACGGGAGGGTGGGGTGGATATTCCTGATGTGTTTACTAAGGCTCGGGCATTGTTCTGGGTCTCGTTGTGTCAAGGGTTGGTGCTGGGTGGGGGCTCAATGCTTTGGGTATTTATTATTGCTCTATTAGGTTTAGCATTTTGGTGGATTTCGGTGTTTATCGGGAGGCGGCCTTCTGCACCCCTCCTGTTTACTCTTGGGCGGTGGCCATTCTTCGGGAGGTCTGCCATTGTCCAGGTTTTCTGTCCTTATCAGTTAAGGCGGTATATGGGGTTTTATTTCTTCCTGTTCCGCCGCGGGTGGATTGTTTGTTCCCGTGTTGGGATTAGGGTGAGGTGTGGGCGGCGTTGGGAGCTCGGTTTCTGGCGCCGCAGCAGCGGGAATTGTTGTTTCGTTTATTGTATTTGTCATTGGCGACGAATGCGCGGTTATGCATGCTAGGTTTGCATGCCTTTGATGCGTGTGTGCACTGTGGTCTCCCTGAGACTCAGTTGCATGTCTTCTATTTTTGTGCGCGGTTAAGGGGATTTCTTGCTTGGTTTCGTGACGTGTTGGCCGAGGTTTGTGCGCCGGGGTGTCGAGATGGCCTTTCGAGGTTTTTGTTTTTGTCTTTTCCGCAGGGATCGCGCCGGGTGCGCAATACATTGTGTCTTCTCATTGCTGACTTTGTGTATTGTGTGTGGGTGGGACGGAGGGAAGGTTATGGGGTTGCTAGGGTTTTTGGGTTTTTGCGGGGCCGTTTGCGGTTTACGTGGTGGTGGGTGCAGCGTGCTTTTCCGCGCGAGTTTTGCGGTTGGTTCACGGGTGGGTATGTTCGTGGGGATGCTCTTGGGTGAGTGGTCGTGGGTCGGTTGTTGGTTGTGGGTTGGGTGGGTGGGGTTTCTGCGTTGTTTGTCTACAGTCCCCAGTCCTCCGGTGGGCCTCCATGGGTGGGTTGGGCAGGGTGTGTGTGTGGTTGTTGTGGCCCGTA
The DNA here is from genome assembly GCF_040958095.1 of Procambarus clarkii. Taxonomy (NCBI): domain Eukaryota; kingdom Metazoa; phylum Arthropoda; class Malacostraca; order Decapoda; family Cambaridae; genus Procambarus; species Procambarus clarkii. Next base: position 21,851,944 of record NC_091231.1, on the reverse strand, counting down.
TGTGTTTGCTCCTGTGGTTGTGTGTTCGGTTTGGTGTGTGTGTGTGAAGTGTGCTTTCCTGGCTCCTGCGTGGGCCGTTGCTTTTGCCCTGTGTGGGTTGTTTATGCTGTTTTGTTTCCACTATTATGTTCTTTCTGGTGTGTGTGTTTATTGAGTGTGTGTCACTGTATAGTCTTTCCATGTCCATGTACTTGTTGTAATGTCCATTTTTCATGTTTGTTTTGTAGTTTGTCTCCGTACCTGGCGTTTCTAGGTTCTGGTGATGTTTTGTGTTATTATGTGCCTGTATTTGTCCTGGTTTATGTATTGTGTCTTATGCTATACCTTGTATAATTCTTATGTATCAATTGTTAAACACAGGGGGGGGAGTAATACCATACTGCCTTGCGATGACTTTTAGTTACTCCCTCTGTGGGTAGTTTTACGCTGTTTTGTTTATGCTATTATGTTCTTTCTGGTGTGTGTGTTTGTTGTGCGTGCGTCTCTGTGTATTGCTGTTCGCCCGTTTATTTCTTGGGGTATGTCTGTTACTGTGCCTGCACCTTGAGCGTCTTTTGTATGTTCGTGTATTTCGTATGCCTTGTGCTTTTGCTTTGTGCTGTTTCTGTAGTTGTGTGCGTAGTGTGTGTGTGTATGTTGGTTTCATCTGTGTACTTTTTTGTGTGTGTCTTTCCATGTCCATGTAATTGCTGAATGTACATTTTTTGTTTGCTTTGTAGTTTGCCTCAGTACCTGGCGTTTCTAGGTTCTGGTGTCGTTCTGTATTATTATGTACCTGTATTTGTCTTTGTTTCTGTTTTGTGTATTTTGCTATACTTTGTATATTTCTTTTATAAAACTAAAAAAAAACTACCAGAGAATGCGGATAAACTAATATGGGGTAATTTGACTTCAGGTTCTAGAAGTGTTGTAGAGGCTGTGGTAAATTTATGTTTAGCAATTAGCTTTTTAAAGGGTTGAAGTTTAACCTGTACATCATCTTTGTACTGGGCCAAATTATTTACAATGTCATCAAGTTCAGTCTTACCTATTGAGGTTTTGTAAAGTTCTGACAAGTACAAATTCATATGTTCTTTAATTTGTCCGCATTTGCTTTCAGCAACTTGAAGACAGCTTGCTAGCTCAATATAGTCAACAGGTGACTGTTGTGACAAATTCTGACACTTGCTAATTTGTCTGGTCAAATGACCTTACAGACCTGTAAGAGTCCTCTTCATTCTGTCAGCCGCTTCCGTCTAGGTGATTAAAGGCTGATCTGATTGAAAATAGTTGTTACTAATGTAACTGGGATATTGACTCATGTGATGGAGTCCAATATCAAATAATAGCCCGATATTGTGACTAGGCTACTCGACCTCGTTTGGAAGTTGTATTACCTACCTAATAATGGATAGCTAATATTTGAGTAATACTGATATGTCACTAAAGTGCTCGTTTGGCTAGCCTTTCATTTTCACCCTTCGTTAGAACAGTGACATTTGGTAGCCCTCAAAAAATATACACGAAATGATATGGAAAATTACACAATAAATGCTTATGGATCCCACCCTACTTAGGGATAGCACAAGTTGAAATAATAAGTGTATACACCAAGCACTGTCTAGTACAGTGCTAGCTAAACAGTTCCTACCTATGAAATGTCTAAAGAATTTACGCTCCACCTGTACATGTCTCAGTACAATTACTGTCTAAAAATATCCTACCCTACTTAGGGTTGGCATAAATTTAAGTAATGGTACAGTGAATTGTTGGGAATAGTGCTATATTATGGGGTATTTTTTTCACACACACACACTGTAGTTGTGTGAAAAAAAAAAAAAAAAAAAAAAAATATATATATATATATATATATATATATATATATATATATATATATATATATATATATATATATATATATATATATATATATATATCGTGTTTATTTTAATCACGTGTTTATTTTCGTGATATACACACACATATATATATATATATATATATATATATATATATATATATATATATATATATATATACATATATATATATATATATATATATACATATATATATGTATATATATGTATATATATATATATATATATATATATATATATATATATATATATATATATATATATATATATATATATGTATACATATATATATGTATATATATATATATATATATATATATATATATATATATATATATATATATATATATATGTATATATATATATGTATATATATGTATATATATATATATATATATATATGTATACATATATATATGTTTTATTAAATATGACCGAAAAAGTAAGATTAATAATTCTAACACGAATTTTCTCAATCTTTCGTACATTATGCTTCACTGTTGGAGGTAAATCAAAAATCACTTCTCCAAAATTCATTTTTATTTCTAGTCTGACGCGACACGGGCGCGTTTCGTAAAACTTATTACATTTTCAAAGACTTCACAAATACACAACTGATTAGAACTTGCATTTCCCTGATTTTATATCTACTTTTGAGTGAGGTGGGAAGGGTGATGTGGCATTACATTTGAGTGAGGTGGGAAGGATGATGTGGCATTAGAGGATATTAATAGGGTATTAAAAGTATCAACACAAGACAGAACACGAAACAATGGATATTGAATAGAAGTGTTTGTAGAAAGCCTATTGGTCCATATTTCTTGATGCTTCTATAAAGGAGCGGAGTCTTGAGGTGGGTAGAATATAGTTGTGCAATAATTGGCTGTTGATTGCTGGTGTTGACTTCTTGATGTGTAGTGCCTCGCAAACGTCAAGCCGCCTGCTATCGCTGTATCTATCGATGATTTCTGTGTTGTTTACTAGGATTTCTCTGGCGATGGTTTGGTTATGGGAAGAGATTATATGTTCCTTAATGGAGCCCTGTTGTTTATGCATCGTTAAACGCCTAGAAAGAGATGTTGTTGTCTTGCCTATATACTGGGTTTTTTGGAGCTTACAGTCCCCAAGTGGGCATTTGAAGGCATAGACGACGTTAGTCTCTTTTAAAGCGTTCTGTTTCGTGTCTGGAGAGTTTCTCATGAGTAGGCTGGCCGTTTTTCTGGTTTTATAGTAAATCGTCAGTTGTATCCTCTGATTTTTGTCTGTAGGGATAACGTTTCTATTAACAATATCTTTCAGGACCCTTTCCTCTGTTTTATGAGCTGTGGAAAAGAAGTTCCTGTAAAATAGTCTAATAGGGGGTATAGGTGTTGTGTTAGTTGTCTCTTCAGAGGTTGCATGGCTTTTCACTTTCCTTCTTATGATGTCTTCGATGAAACCATTGGAGAAGCCGTTATTGACTAGAACCTGCCTTACCCTACAGAGTTCTTCGTCGACTTGCTTCCATTCTGAGCTGTGGCTGAGAGCACGGTCGACGTATGCGTTAACAACACTCCTCTTGTACCTGTCAGGGCAGTCGCTGTTGGCATTTAGGCACATTCCTATGTTTGTTTCCTTTGTGTAGACTGCAGTGTGGAAACCTCCGCCCTTTTCCATGACTGTTACATCTAGAAAAGGCAGCTTCCCATCCTTTTCCGTCTCGTAAGTGAAACGCAGCACGGAACTCTGCTCAAATGCCTCCTTCAGCTCCTGCAGATGTCTGACATCAGGTACCTGTGTAAAAATGTCGTCAACATACCTGCAGTATATGGCCGGTTTCAAGTTCATGTCGACTAAGACTTTTTGCTCGATGGTACCCATGTAGAAGTTTGCAAACAGGACACCTAGGGGAGAACCCATAGCGACCCCATCTACTTGCTTATACATATGCCCATCCGGGCTCAAGAAGGGTGCCTCTTTAGTACAAGCTTGGAGTAGTTTCCTCAGAATACTTTCTGGCATGTCAAGAGGAGTACAGGCTGGATCACGATACACTCTGTCGGCTATCATTCCGATTGTCTCGTCCACAGGTACGTTGGTAAACAGCGATTCTACGTCCAACGAGGCTCTTATCCCTGTGGCCCGTGCGCCCCGCAGTAAGTCCACAAATTCCTTTGGAGACTTCAGGCTGAAGGCGCAAGGAACATAAGGAGTCAGCAGGCCGTTGAGTCGCTTTGCCAATCTGTACGTGGGTGTGGGTATCTGGCTAATGATTGGCCGAAGTGGGTTTCCAGGCTTGTGCGTCTTGACATTTCCATACGCATATCCAGGTTTATATTCCCCAATGATCTTTGGCAGGTGGAGTCCGGATTTCTTGGCGTTCACAGTTTCGATCAGTTTGTTGACCTTTGCTTTTAATTCGGCTGTAGTGTCCTTCGTTACCCTTTGGAACTTAGTTTGGTCAGAGAGTATGATGTTCATTTTCGCCAGATATTCGTCTTTTTTAAGAATGACATATATTGGCGACTTGTCACCTCTCCTGACAACTATCTCCTTGTTCTCGCGAAGGCTTTTAGCTGCCGCTCTAAGCTCGGGGGACAGTATGGTGCTTCTGTAGTTGCCTCGATTCTTTCCTCCTTCTGCAATAAGTTCTGCTTGTAAGGTATCTTTGGTAGTGACCTTCTTTTGTGTCTCGAGGTCGAATATGTCGTCCAACAGAATTTCCAACTCCACTTTCCGGGCCATTTCACTCGGTCTGGACCGAGTGAAATTTCACCCAGTATATAGGCAAGACAACAACATCTCTTTCTAGGCGTTTAACGATGCATAAACAACAGGGCTCCATTAAGGAACATATAATCTCTTCCCATAACCAAACCATCGCCAGAGAAATCCTAGTAAACAACACAGAAATCATCGATAGATACAGCGATAGCAGGCGGCTTGACGTTTGCGAGGCACTACACATCAAGAAGTCAACACCAGCAATCAACAGCCAATTATTGCACAACTATATTCTACCCACCTCAAGACTCCGCTCCAATATAGAAGCATCAAGAAATATGGACCAATAGGCTTTCTACAAACACTTCTATTCAATATCCATTGTTTCGTGTTCTGTCTTGTGTTGATACTTTTAATACCCTATTAATATCCTCTAATGCCACATCATCCTTCCCACCTCACTCAAATGTAATGCCACATCACCCTTCCCACCTCACTCAAAAGTAGATATAAAATCAGGGAAATGCAAGTTCTAATCAGTTGTGTATTTGTGAAGTCTTTGAAAATGTAATAAGTTTTACGAAACGCGCCCGTGTCGCGTCAGACTAGAAATAAAAATGAATTTTGGAGAAGTGATTTTTGATTTACCTCCAACAGTGAAGCATAATGTACGAAAGATTGAGAAAATTCGTGTTAGAATTATTAATCTTACTTTTTCGGTCATATTTAATAAAATATGTCTACAGCAAAGACTGCTACCAAAATATACTAATATATATATGTATATATATATATATATATATATATATTTATATATATATATATATATGTATATATATATATGTATATATATGTATATATATATATGTATATATATGTATATATATATATATATATATATATATATATATATATATATATATATATATATATATATATATATATATATATATATATATATATATATATATATATATATATATATATATATTTGAGTGAGGTGGATGGGGTGAGGTGGCATTAATAGGGTATTAATTTCATCAACACAAGACAGAACACGAAACAATGGGTATTGAATAGAAGTGTTTGTAGAAAGCCTATTGGTCTATATTTCTTGATGCTTCTATATTGGAGCGGAGTCTTGAGGTGGGTAGAATATAGTTGTGCATTAATTGGCTGTTGATTGCTGGTGTTGACTTCTTGATGTGTAGTGCCTCGCAAACGTCAAGCCGCCTGCTATCGCTGTATCTATCGATGATTTCTGTGTTGTTTACTAGGATTTCTAGTAAACTAGTCTTTCTAGTTTTCTAGGATTTCTCTAGTAAAGAAATCCTAGTTTCAATGCTGAGGTGATGTTGGTCTGTGAGGATGTCGAGGTGTTGTTCAATGCGATATTGGCGAATCAGATCCTGGCGATATTTAGGATCTGATTCGTGATCAGATATTCAAGGCAGAGAATGAAATCAAAGACAACAAAACGCAACTACTTCATGCTACAAACGAGTGGAGAAATAGCAACATCGACCATAGTATCCGTACCCGCATTGAACAACACCTCGACATCCTCACAGACCAACATCACCTCAGCATTGAAACAAGAATTATCAAGAAACTAACAACATTATATGGAGGACCTATGGCAATTCCACGACCAAGAGATGGCTTCCTGAACCTTGCAGGAATTAACCTCACTGAGGACCAAGTCACTCTCCTAAATCTGGGCATAAACTGTCATGTTATGTCCAGACCGAGTGAGATGGCCCGGAAAGTAGAGTTGGAAATTCTGTTGGACGACATATTCGACCTCGAGACACAAAAGAAGGTCACTACCAAAGATACCTTACAAGCAGAACTTATTGCAGAAGGAGGAAAGAATCGAGGCAACTACAGAAGCACCATACTGTCCCCCGAGCTTAAAGCGGCAGCTAAAAGCCTTCGTGAGAACAAGGAGATAGTTGTCAGGAGAGGTGACAAGTCGCCAATATATGTCATTCTTAAAAAAGACGAATATCTGGCGAAAATGAACATCATACTCTCTGACCAAACTAAGTTCCAAAGGGTAACGAAGGACACTACAGCCGAATTAAAAGCAAAGGTCAACAAACTGATCGAAACTGTGAACGCCAAGAAATCCGGACTCCACCTGCCAAAGATCATTGGGGAATATAAACCTGGATATGCGTATGGAAATGTCAAGACGCACAAGCCTGGAAACCCACTTCGGCCAATCATTAGCCAGATACCCACACCCACGTACAGACTGGCGAAGCGACTCAACGGCCTGCTGACTCCTTATGTTCCTTGCGCCTTCAGCCTGAAGTCTCCAAAGGAATTTGTTGACTTACTGCGGGGCACACGGGCCACAGGGATAAGAGCCTCGTTGGACGTAGAATCGCTGTTTACCAACGTACCTGTGGACGAGACAATCGGAATGATAGCCGACAGAGTGTATCGTGATCCAGCCTGTACTCCTCTTGACATACCAGAAAATATTCTAAGGAAACTACTCCAAGCTTGTACTAAAGAGGCACCCTTCTTGAGCCCGGATGGGCACATGTATAAGCAAGTAGATGGGGTCGCCATGGGTTCTCCCCTAGGTGTCCTGTTTGCAAACTTCTATATGGGTACCATCGAGCAAAAAGTCTTAGTCGACATGAACTTGAAACCGGCCATATACTGCAGGTATGTTGACGACATTTTTACACAGGTACCTGATGTCAGACATCTGCAGGAGCTGAAGGAGGCATTTGAGCAGAGTTCCGTGCTGCGTTTCACTTACGAGATGGAAAAGGATGGGAAGCTGCCCTTTCTAGATGTAACAGTCATGGAAAAGGGCGGAGGTTTCCACACTGCAGTCTACACTAAGGAAACAAACATAGGAATGTGCCTAAATGCCAACAGCGACTGCCCTGACAGGTACAAGAGGAGTGTCGTTAACGCATATGTCGACCGTGCTCTCAGCCACAGCTCAGAATGGAAGCAAGTCGACGAAGAACTCTGTAGGGTAAGGCAGGTCCTAGTCAATAACGGCTTCACCAATGGTTTCGTCGAAGACATCATAAGAAGGAAAGTGAAAAGCCATGCAACCTCTGAAGAGACAACTAACACAACACCTATACCCCCTATTAGACTATTTTACAGGAACTTCTTTTCCACAGCTCATAAAACGGAGGAAAGGGTCCTGAAAGATATTGTTAATAGAAACGTTATCCCTACAGACAAAAATCAGAGGATACAACTGACGATTTACTATAAAACCAGAAAACGGCCAGCCTACTCATGAGAAACTCTCCAGACACAAAACAGAACGCTTTAAAAGAGACTAACGTCGTCTATGCCTTCAAATGCCTACTTGGGGACTGTAAGCTCCAAAAAACCAAGTATATAGGCAAGACAACAACATCTCTTTCTAGGCGTTTAACGATGCATAAGCAACAGGGCTCCATTAAGGAACATATAATCTCTTCCCACAACCAAACCATCGCCAGAGAAATCCTAGTAAACAACACAGAAATCATCGATAGATACAGCGATAGCAGGCGGCTTGACGTTTGCGAGGCACTACACATCAAGAAGTCAACACCAGCAATCAACAGCCAATTATTGCACAACTATATTCTACCCACCTCAAGACTCCGCTCCAATATAGAAGCATCAAGAAATATGGACCAATAGGCTTTCTACAAACACTTCTATTCAATACCCATTGTTTGTGTTCTGTCTTGTGTTGATACTTTTAATACCCTATTAATATCCCCTCTTGTTCTGTCTTGTGTTAATGCCACATCACCCCTCCCACCTCACTCAAATGTAGATATAAAATCGGAGATACGTAAGTTCTATTCAGTTGTGTATTTGTGAACTAAAGTCTTTGAAAATGTAATAAGTTTTACGAAACGCGCCCGTGTCGCGTCAGACTAGAAATAAAAATGAATTTTGGAGAATTAATTTTTGATTTACCTCCAACAGTGAAGCGTAATGTACGAAAGATTGAGAAAATTCGTGTTAGAATTATTAATCTTACTTTTTCGGTCATATTTAATAATATATGTCTACAGGAAAGACTGCTACCAAAATATACTAATATATACATATATATATACATATATATATACATATATATATACATGTGTGTATATCACGAAAATAAACACGTGATTAAGAATGTGACAATGTCAGACCACGGAGGAAAAATGAAACAGGAATTTCCTTAAGTACTTTCGAATATTAAATACATCTTCAGAAGGTCACATACATATATATATATATACATATATATATACATATATATATACATATATATATACATATATATATATATATATACATATATATATATATATATATATATATATATATATATATATATATATATATATATATATATATATATATATATATATATATATATATATATATTGTGACGGTAACGCGTTGGTGTTCGGCTGTTTAAGGCTAGGGGTATGGCCTTGTCACATAGTTATAAAAAAAAATAGAAAAAACTGGAACTTAGTCTGTGGTAAGGTAAGGAGAAGACACACAAAACACAAGTAAACTTTAACAATGAAATTTTAATTACGTTAAATAAATCAAAACATGAAAAAATGGACAAACAAATTCTTATAATAAAATTAATCAAAATAATAAGAATAATTAAATGACACAATGAAAAGTTACGTTAAGACAAAATAACAAGAAGTGCAATACAAAAATATATGTGAGGTGCTGGAATATTGGCTTTAAGCTACCACCTCTCTCAGTACACGCTAACGTCTAGCCGGGAGGAGTGGTAACCGCGGAAGCACAGAATATTCTAAGGTCTGAGGTCGTGGCGACCCCAGACATCAAGTAGTATGGGGGGGGGCGAGTGCAGTTGCAGCCAGACCGGCGACCAATCAGCGGAGCCGGTAGTAAGACAGGTAGTTTGGCGGTTTGAGTCTGAGCAAGTGTCCCTGGCTGCATGCGTTTTGCTCTCTGGCAAACCTTGCTGGTGTTGTTGTCGTTGTTGGACATTTCTTCCATAGTAGTTTTATATAATTTCAACGACGTAATTGTGGAGGGAAGAGCAGGCTCAATCTCTTGAAGGAGATTATCGTCACAACTCTCCCCCGAAGCCTGCGGTTCTGGAAGAAGTACGTCGTTATGTGGTGGAGTAATGGATGGAGTCGCTTCTACTTCATAAACTCTGGAGAGATCATGGGCTAAGATGTTGTCAGACTCTTGGTATAGCGTGTCTCCAGGTTGAATTTCTGCAGTTAGCAAGCCCATAGTAGAAGACGTTGAGATGAGAAGTGGGCGTGCTGCAGGAGGTGTAGGGTGGTGTGGTCCGTATTGATGGTGGACCGAGCACTTTTCAGGTGTGGAGTGAAGTGCTGAAGCTTCAGGATGAGGAAGAGTAGCTCCTTGCCAATTGTTCCGTAGTTCCTTGTAGCAGTAGTTGCTGACAGGTGTATTCTTCTCGCCTCGTTGCTGCATCACGACACCACCAACGTCGGTACCCCTGGCGTCGACATGGAGGATGAAGGGCTTATCTGACGAGGTGAGAGTGGAATTAGAAGAGGGCAAAGGAGCACGATTATTATCCTGAAAGCATTTGGGAAGATCATTAAGGATTTCGGAATCAGAAAGCGCTGACTCCTTGTCAGTGCTTTCGGGTGGAGAAGCTGGGATGGTCTCACTGTGGATGTAGGGTTCTGTGAAGGTAGAACAATTAGTCAGGACAGTGGGAGGAGTACCATTATATTGCTTCAGGAGGTTGACGTGGCACAGCTGGGTCTTCCGCCGCCTATCTGGAGTCTCTATTACGTAGTTGTTATTATTCCTGCACTCTTTGACGCGGTAGGGTCCTGAAAACCTGTTTTGTAAAGGTGAACCTGGGATAGGGAAATATGCAAGGATGAAGTCTCCCGGCTTGAATTTTCTAACTTTGCTGGTCTGGTCGTAATGAGTCTTCATTCTCTCCTGGGCTTTCAATAGATTATCATGGGCAAAACGGTGGACTCTCTCGAGAATGTGTTGAAGGTTTTGAAGAAACTGGGGCACATTCTGATGCTCACTGAAGGTGGCATCTCGGAGAGAGTCTTTGAAAGCCTTAAGGGGAGTACGGCACTTACGGCCGTAGAGCATCTCATAAGGAGATACTCCTAGGGACTCATTGGGGAGACTTCTGAAAATACACATTATAAGGTCAATCTGCTTATCCCAATCCTTCGAGGTTTCACTACAAAACTTTTTCAAGAGTGCTTTGATGGTCTGATGACTACGTTCAAGAGAACCCTGTGAAGCAGGATGATAGGGGCTGGACAATACCTGTTTGATGTTGAACTCCTCCAGTGTCCTTTTGAAGAGATCACTGGTGAAGTTGGTACCACAGTCACTTTGAATCTCCCTGGGAAATCCGTATTGAGTGAAGATCTTCAATAGATGTTTGATAACCGTAGCAGCCGTGATGTTCTTCACTGGAACTGCTATGGGAAATCTGGTGGTAGGACACAGGATGGTTAGGATGTAGGCGTTACCTGAACTGGTCCGAGGTAAAGGACCAACACAGTCTATTATGAGTCTGTGGAAAGGTTCCGCAGGCACCTGTATGGGAATCAGTGGCGCTCTGGGAATGGAGATGTTCGGTTTGCCTGCCATCTGACATATATGACACTGTTTTACGTACTGTTTGACGTTATTTACCATACCTGGCCAGTAGTAATCTTGACGAATTCCATGGTAAGTCTTGTTGAAGCCGTAGTGGGAGAATGCTCCGTGGGCCAGGTGTAGAATAGTGGGCCGCAGGCTGGTGGGAATCACAAGTTGTTCGATGTTGGCCCAATCGTCCTCCTCCTTCAGTTTACTGGGTCTATATCTGCGGTAGAGTAAGTCGTTCTCTAGGAAGAACCCAGGAATACTGTCGGGTTGAGTCTCAGCCTGGAAAAACAATGGTGTTAAAGTAAGATCTTCCCTCTGCAACTTACGGAACTCCAACTTGGTCAGATGCGGGGGGAGTTTCTGAGGGTCTTGAGGGACAGCGGTAGCAGTAGAATCATTTGGCTGTGGACGTGCGGCTTGTGCACGGGTGGTCACGAGAACCGGAGGAGAAACTTCATCACTCTCTTGAACCTCTGCTGGAACATACTCTAGAATAGGGTTTATTGGCACAGAGTTACACACCTGGGGTTTGTCCATGACGATCAGGTTGGTCGGTTGCAGGTCTTCTGCCAAGTCGTTGCCTAGGAGAAGTTGCACTCCAGGCATGGGAAAAGGCTTTTCCCTGACGGCGACTTGGACTTCCCCGTTCACGTAGGGACAATCCAGGTGGACTCTGGCGAGAGGGTATGGAGTGGTAGCAGTGAGGTCAGTGATGAAGACAGTTTCTCCGGTGTAGGTGATGTTGGGCACAGCCGACTTCAAGATGATCGATTGAAGAGCCGCTGTGTCCCTCAAGATCTTCAATTTGAAACGTCCCTCCAGATTTGAACCGTTGGCAGAGACAGTTCCAGTATACAGGTGGTTACTGAAAAGAGAAAGATCATTAACATCAACACCAACATTCATCACAGGCTTACCGGACTTAGGAGGAGTTGGTTTGGGTTTTTGTTGGTCAGTGATTCCCTTGTATTGAGACTTACCACACTTGTCTATGGTATGTCCATAGAGTCTACAATACTTGCAGTACAGTTGTGAACCAGCTTGATCGGGGCTCACCTTCTCGTAACTGTACCACGACTTCTTACTGGAGGATGGTTCGGGTGTCAGCCGGTGGATGAGGCTGTAAGTGTCAGCCGACTTAGCACACTTCAGGTAGTCGGTTTCTTCTTTATCTGCTAAGTAGAGGCGGACAGGAGGCGGCACACGCCTCAAGAATTCTTCAACAAGCATCAGGTTGACGAGTTCTGTAAAAGTAGAGACATGTGCTGCTTCCAGCCATTTCATGAAATACCTCCGTTTCGTGTTAGCAAACTCGAGGAAGGTAGTGGTACTTGCCTTCAGGTGGTCACGGAATTTCCTTCTATAACTTTCGGTGGAAAGTAGGTAGGCGTCCAACACTGCTTGTTTCAGAGTGTGGTAGTCATTCTCAGACGCCAGAGTACTGAGTGTGACTGCAGCTCTACCTGTAAGATGGACTCTGAGAAGTGTGGCCCATTGGTCGACAGGCCAACTGAGTTGATTAGCAAGGGTTTCAAAGGTGGTGAAAAACACATCAACTTCTGCTTCTACAAAGGATGGCATTAACTTACTTGCATGGGATATATTAAAACTGACGGGAAGATTGGCAGTAGCTTGCTGGCGTTGAGCGAGGTGTGAAGTTTCCAACGTGTATTCCCGTTGACGACACTCTAGAGCCAGAGACGCTTGTTGCTTGTCATGTTCGCGTTGCATCTCCAACTCGCGTTGTTTGGTTTCAAACTGTAAGCGTTCCCGCTCACGGAGTGTTTCAAGCTGTACTCGTTCCCGCTCCTGGAGTAAGGCAATCTCACGTTCTTGTTCTTCTCTTCGTATGGCAGCTGCTTCCCTTTGCTGCTCACGTTCAATCTTGGCCAGCTCTAGTTTGAGTTTCAGCGTTGCCAAATCAGTTTTTTCTGCAATATAGTAAGTTTCATGAGTTTCAGAGTCTATCTTACCTTGCTCTAAATAGTAATCCAGCAACAGGTTGTATAGGTCATTTTTGTTGGCTTGGTAGGGAACTTCTAGTTGATACTCATGTGCAAGAGTTTGTAATTCAATCCTCTTGGCACGACTTAAAGTCCCTATTTCACCTGCTGGATTTGCACAGAAAGCTTGGAGACGAAACATGGTGAAATTAGCAAATAAAGGTACACGAATATTCAATAGTGAATGTCAGAAACAGGACAACGTGGCAACTGGTACCTATCCTGTGAGATCTTTAACAATTAAAGTTAAGTAAAAGATGTTAAATGATTAAATTAAATCAAGGGCGCAGGAAATCTTGTACCCGGTACTCATGTAAGAGGATAAGGGCAAGAAAATCCTACTAACAAATGAAACAGAGTTTCGAAAACAAATGAAACAGTAAATTGTCTCAAAAGTAAAATTGGTAGTCCAAGGATGTAGGCATACCTTGCCAAGTCTCTATAGGACATAAAGCAAGTTTTTCCTACTGAATTTAATATGATACTTACAGAATTAGCGAACTTTTGTGCTCTGAAAAGTAAGCTAATTCCCTACCGTTGTATGTATCATCATCTCTGACTGACGTGTAGGGGTGCGAGGTGTCAACTGGTGACGAGAACTGCTGCTGAGGTCCCAATTCAGCAACTAAAGTTCGAGCTAGAGGAACTATGGCCCTCTTTGTCCTCCTACAGTCAGATTGCAGAAGATTGGGTACTCTTGACCCGGGGCAGACCACAGTACCAGGGTACCAATATGATGATCTGTCAAAAATGAGAAATATTCAAGGGACAAAGATGGTAAACACGAGTAATAACAAGGAGGGAGAGATGACCAATTAAGAGTATGACTGCGGCCTACAGTCACCACGTAATCCAAAGTTGTCTCACCTTCACCATATGTTACTCTCGTAATGCACAATACACCGCACCTTATAAAAAATGAAATTGAATGAAAAATAGTAAAGCTACGTTAACAAAGTTAAATACGCTTACCATAAATTACCACTTGGCACCAGTACCTGAGTGAAGATCCCGGACAGGCTCCCATATAACTTGTGACAGTAACGCGTTGGTGTTCGGCTGTTTAAGGCTAGGGGTATGGCCTCGTCACATAGTTATAAAAAAAAAATAGAAAAAACTGGAACTTCGTCTGTGGTAAGGTAAGGAGAAGACACACAAAACACAAGTAAACTTTAACAATGAAATTTTAATTACGTTAAATAAATCAAAACATGAAAAAATGGACAAACAAATTCTTATAATAAAATCAATCAAAATAATAAGAATAATTAAATGACACAATGAAAAGTTACGTTAAGACAAAATAACAAGAAGTGCAATACAAAAATATATGTGAGGTGCTGGAATATTGGCTTTAAGCTACCACCTCTCTCAGTACACGCTAACGTCTAGCCGGGAGGAGTGCTAACCGCGGAAGCACAGAATATTCTAAGGTCTGAGGTCGTGGCGACCCCAGACATCAAGTAGTATGGGGGGGGCGAGTGCAGTTGCAGCCAGACCGGCGACCAATCAGCGGAGCCGGTAGTAAGACAGGTAGTTTGGCGGTTTGAGTCTGAGCAAGTGTCCCTGGCTGCATGCGTTTTGCTCTCTGGCAAACCTTGCTGGTGTTGTTGTCGTTGTTGGACATTTCTTCCATAGCAGTTTTATATAATTTCAACGACGTAATTGTGGAGGGAAGAGCAGGCTCAATCTCTTGAAGGAGATTATCGTCACAATATATATATATATATATATATATATATATATATATATATATATATATATATATATATATATATATATATATATATATATATATATATATATATATATATATATATATATATATAGGGGGGTACCACCTCTGGTGCAATAATAGGGACCCACAGCCTCAGAGAAGGGAACACAGAGCATTCAGGGAAAAACTTGCCATTTAACTCTTAATACGTAAGAGTGATCGCTTCTCCTACCGCCACCCCTTTTTTTATGGTATACACTTTATTACGCAAGGTTATACAGTTACATATCTGATTTTCTACAAAAAATTAACATTAAGAGGACACAAAAAAAAGTTCGTCTCCTAGAGGCTGTAGATTTCCTCAAACTCCTCCGACGCCGGGCAGGAACCGAGGATGCAGCGAGCATTCCACCTCTGGATCGCGACACTGAGGCGCTGAAAGAGAAAACTTGCTGCTCTAGGGTCTCTTGTGGTGTCAATGAGCTTTGAACCAAGATCCTTAAGAAACCTTCTTGCACTCTCTCCCCATGGGCCTAGGGTTTCTGACCCTATTGGAACGAAGTTATACCGATGATCTAATTGCCTGTACTTGGCTGACTTGTCTCTTTCTCTGCGTGTCGCCGCGGCTCCTGCTGTGCCGGCAGAGAGGTTGATGTATGTGGTTGCCAGGGTGGATACACAAGTATAGTCCCATGCCAACTGTCTGCCACCCTTCCAGGGTCGCAGTGTGATTCCGTCTGGTCGGCCGGCAAAGCTAACAGAGTCACGGTTCAGTAGGTTGCAGGGCTCTCTCTCCGCTGGACACTGAGCAGAGGCAAGGCTTCTTTTAATGATGTCATTGACTTCGTCGTGTCTAGTGTGCCAACCACCAGATTTTCCACAGTGCAGGCCATGCAATCCATATTCGTCAGCATCTGCCTCGCTGCAAATACACCTATGAACAGTGTGGATAGGGACAGCAAGACGGAGAGCGACTGCAATACGGAGCTCCTGTGGATCAAAACGTGTGCCTGTCACAGACATAGGGACTGCCAAAAGGAAGTCCCCTGCATGGGGAGCCTGCACAGCTGTGAGGCGTGCACGATCACTGG
The DNA here is from genome assembly GCF_040958095.1 of Procambarus clarkii. NCBI lineage: Eukaryota > Metazoa > Arthropoda > Malacostraca > Decapoda > Cambaridae > Procambarus > Procambarus clarkii. The sequence continues at coordinate 21,835,932 of NC_091231.1, read as the reverse complement.
GGGTTGTTGCTTCCTCCAGCAAAGCTGTGGCTTCTTTGTCTATAATGGGGCTGTCCCAACTGGATTGTTTCGTGGCTTTCGGCATGGCTGGTCTGAGTGCTGGGTCTGCCATGGCACCCCATTTCGTGTCACATTCCGTGTAGTGGGGATCCTGTATACCCGCTACATCACTCAGGGTGTCAGGTAGAATTTCCTTAACCAGGTCATGTGATGCTGAGGAGGACAGGCAGGCTGGGACAGCAATTTGGGTAGCAGTGCGGACACCCAAGCCACCGAGCCTAACAGGAAGAGTGACTTGTTTCCACTGGCATTCGTTGAGAGAGAGGTTAACAACTTTTTCCAGCATGGTCTTCAGTAAGAGATCATACTCTTCAAGCTTTCGGCTGTCGTAAGATGGGGCGCACCTCAGAAAGTAGGTTAGCCTTTGAAGGGATAGGCATTTGGTGAGGAGATAAAAAGCATCGTGGGCATCGATGTCACCTATTCTGTCTTCCATCCCCCTAAGGTCTGCGATTTTCTTGTCAAGGATCTCCTCAATGGCGTTAGACCCGAGGGGGGGGCTCCAAGGAGGGTGCTGTTCTCGGCCCTAATGACATGGGCTCCAGGCAAGGCCGACCTTATTCTAGCTACGATGTCTGGGTTGGAAGAGACTACTTCACACTTGGAAGGGTTCAGGACAAGACCCAGGTTTACTTCTTGCTCCCTTATTTTCCTGATATTTGACAAGAGGTGGTCTATGGTGCCAGCTATAGTGCCATCTGTGAGGGAATCTAGATTCCCTCAGCTAGTTTTCCTAGTTTCTAGATTAGGCTAGTCGCTCTAGGAAACTCTAGAAACTGAAGCTTTCAAACTAATATATACTTGTGGGGTGTTGAATGAAAGCTTATGTTAAGGACTATCGGTTGGGACTGGTTAGAGGCCTGTGATTGCTCTGTAGAGAGAATTACAGAAATTTTCCTGTTTCAGTGAAATAGGATGGGAGCTGAGAGTGAAGTGGTATAAGAGGATACTTGACTAAAACCATTAGAGGTGGGGGGAGAGTGGGGTGAACGTGGCCTTCCCCCCCCCCCCCACATTGTGAGACACTACGCCACTGTCTTTTAGGCCTCCCCCTCCTTGTGACATCACAGGATGCCTGAGGGTGACTGAGGCTGTGATTGGGTTAGGACCTCTGCTCTTAGCTGTGTTTTGGCGCGAAGAGCTGTGGTTGGAAGCGGCATCTTGGTAGTGTGCCGGCTCCATGCTGATTGGTCAAGACAAGGTAGGGGGGGGGGGAGATATGGGCATTTGAGTTTCCCTGCCCGCCAGAGAGTCAGTTTGAATTGGGGGGCAAGCGGAGGAAGAAGTGACTGATGGAGGTGGCAGGCCGGCCACCTCCACCCCCATTAATCGCTTCTGTTGTCCAAATTACTCAGCGAGCATGGCACTCCTGCCATCTGGGGTTGTGTCTAGGCCCAAATTTGCGTGAAATTGGGGCCGATGTGACAAACTAAGAGACAGTTGCAGTGTTAACCCATGAGGCAGATGGCAGAGCCTCATGGTGTATCAGATTGATCCCTCATCCCTCGGGTCTGAGCATCCTGTCTAGTGTCAATGGACAATTGGTGTTGGGCAGTGTAAGTGAGTGTGATATTACAGGCCCCTGTTGGATTTTTGTATTCCGCCAGGCTGCGTCAGTGTGGGGACGCCGCGGCCATTGTCACCCCAGCGTAGAGCAAGGCAGGCTCTGGTTTGATGGGGTTGTTAGTGATTCCCCATCCGCGTGTGTACGCCTGTGGGCGGCAGCCTGCCAGCCCGAGGCACCCATGTGCGCGGCTACCCCAGGCCGCCCGCGGCCACACACCTTGGCCAGCTGCCCGCGGCCACACACCTTGGCCAGCTGCCCGGGGGGGGGGGGGACCCACCCAGGCCACCCGCGTGGCCAAACCAAACCCTCAAACCAAATATATATATATATATATATATATATATATATATATATATATATATATATATATATATATATATATATATATATATATATATATATATATATATATATATATATATATATATATATATATATATATATATATATATATATATATATATATATATATATATATATATATATATATATATATATATATATATATATATATATATATATATATATATATATATATATATATATATATATATATATATATATATATATATATATATATATATATATATATATATATATATATATATATATATATATATATATATATATATATATATATATATATATATATATATATATATATATATATATATATATATATATATATATATATATATATATATATATATATATATATATATATATATATATATATATATATATATATATATATATATATATATATGACAATGTCAGACCACGAAGGAAAAATGAAACAGGAAATTTCCTTAAGTACTTTCGTATATTAAATACATCTTCAGAAGGTGAAGATGTATTTAATATACGAAATAAGAAGATGTATTTAATATATGTATTTAATATACATCTTCAGACCTTCTGAAGATGTATTTAATATACGAAAGTACTTAAGGAAATTTCCTGTTTCATTTTTCCTTCGTGGTCTGACATTGTCACATTCTTAATCACGTGTTTATTTTCGTGATATACACACACATATATATATATATATATATATATATATATATATATATATATATATATATATATATATATATATATATATATATATATATATATATATATATATATATATATATATATATATATATATATATATATATATATATATATGCAATTGACGATCACAAAACACTGATCATTTTATGCGGAAAATCCACAGAGAAATATGAAATGAGATGAACGTTTCGGCTTGTTAAAACCTTTGTCAACACCAGACTGACTAAGGAGAAGGGAAGGGGGAGGATATATAGGCCGACACCTGACCAACCCATCCCTAGGGTTGGTCAGGTGTAAATAACCAAAAACAGGTATAGCTTAGCTTAGAATGGTCAAAGAGGATTAAGCGGTCAGAGAATAAGGATAAAAGATTAAAGAAAACCCTCATGAACACACAATATATGAATATACAATTATAATGAGACATTGTAAACCTCTCTATCAGAGTTGTTTCTTAAACTGTTGTGCAATATTATAACTTAAAAATGGATAAAGTTTGTACATTCCAGTACTAACATTAAGAAGATTTGGACACTGACTGATTAGAGCAGACTCAATCAAATTCCGTTCCACGAAATCCCCACAATTGGTAATGCTTTTTGCCCCATTTCAGTTAATATTGTGATCGCATAAACTCGTATGTAGATACGATGCATTAGACGTTTGGGCAGTTCTATTACTATAAGCATGTTGTGACAACCGCAATTGTAAGGACTTTCCTGTTTGTCCAAGGTACACAGAATCACAATCATTGCAGGGAATCGAATACACACAACCTGCTGTATCAGGGGAGTTTTTTATTAAATTGGATTTGATCGTACTATTAGTGAACACCAAATTTATATTAAGCGTTCTGTTTTGTGTCTGGAGAGTTTCTCATGAGTAGGCTGGCCGTTTTTCTGGTTTTATAGTAAATCGTCAGTTGTATCCTCTGATTTTTGTCTGTAGGGATAACGTTTCTATTAACAATATCTTTCAGGACCATTTCCTCCGTTTTATGAGCTGTGGAAAAGAAGTTCCTGTAAAATAGTCTAATAGGGGGTATAGGTGTTGTGTTAGTTGTCTCTTCAGAGGTTGCATGGCTTTTCACTGAGCCAGACAGAAAACAAAAAAACAGAACGCTTTAAAAGAGACTAACGTCGTCTATGCCTTCAAATGCCCACTTGGGGACTGTAAGCTCCAAAAAACCCAGTATATAGGCAAGACAACAACATCTCTTTCTAGGCGTTTAACGATGCATAAGCAACAGGGCTCCATTAAGGAACATATAATCTCTTCCCATAACCAAACCATCGCCAGAGAAATCCTAGTAAACAACACAGAAATCATCGATAGATACAGCGATAGCAGGCGGCTTGACGTTTGCGAGGCACTACACATCAAGAAGTCAACACCAGCAATCAACAGCCAATTATTGCACAACTATATTCTACCCACCTCAAGACTCCGCTCCAATATAGAAGCATCAAGAAATATGAACCAATAGGCTTTCTACAAACACTTCTATTCAATACCTATTGTTTCTGTTCTGTCTTGTGTTGATACTTTTAATACCCTATTAATATCCCCTCTTGTTCTGTCTTGTGTTAATGCCACATCACACCTCCCACCTCACTCAAATGTAGATATAAAATCAGAGATACGTAAGTTCTAATCAGTTGTGTATTTGTGAAGTCTTTGAAAATGTAATAAGTTTTACGAAACGCGCCCGTGTCGCGTCAGACTAGAAATAAAAATGAATTTTGGAGAAGTGATTTTTGATTTACCTCCAACAGTGAAGCGTAATGTACGAAAGATTGAGAAAATTCGTGTTAGAATTATTAATCTTACTTTTTCGGTCATATTTAATAATATATATATATATATATATATATATATATATATATATATATATATATATATATATATATCAAACTGAAAACTCACACCCCAGAAGTGACTCGAACCCATACTCCCAGAAGCAACGCAACTGGTATGTACAAGACGCCTTAATCCACTTGACCACTTGACCACTTTAATCCACTTGGCGTCTTGTACATACCAGTTGCGTTGCTTCTGGGAGTATGGGTTCGAGTCACTTCTGGGGTGTGAGTTTTCAGTTGCATATTGTCCTGGGGACCATTCAGGCTTGTTCGCATATATATATATATATATATATATATATATATATATATATATATATATATATATATATATATATATATATATATATATATATATATATATATAAGCTGTTCACCAACGTACCTGTGGACGAGACAATCGGGATGATAGCCGACAGAGTGTATTGTGAGCCAGCCTGTACTCCTCTTGACATACCCGAGAATATTCTAAGGAAACTACTCCAAGCTTGTACTAAAGAGGCACCCTTCTTGAGCCCGGATGGGCACATGTATAAGCAAGTAGATGGGGTCGCCATGGGTTCTCCCCTAGGTGTCCTGTTTGCAAACTTCTACATGGGTACCATCGAGCAAAAAGTCTTAGTCGACATGAACTTGAAACCGGCCATATACTGCAGGTATGTTGACGACATTTTTACACAGGTACCTGATGTGAGACATCTGCAGGAGCTGAAGGAGGCATTTGAGCGGAGTTCCGTGCTGCGTTTCACTTACGAGATGGAAAAGGATGGGAAGCTGGAAGATGGAAAAGTGGGAAGATGAACTAAGAGGACAAACAGTGCAAGATATAGACCTAGTCAAATGGAAATGCAAGGAGGCCGAAGAAAGTTTTATATTAACAGTAAAGGGAAAAAAGCAGGACGGAATATAATAACCCATGGTTTAACAGACAGTGCAGGAAGGAAAAATGAGAAGCAGGAGAGGGTGAAGTAAATACAGAGGACATTAAGTTTAGATGCAGCAGAGCTAGGAATGAATTAGACTGCTATTAACAGAGCTAGACTGCTAATAAAATTTGAGAGGTAGGAGGGAGGTAGTGGAACAGCCCTAGCTTGGGTAAGGAATTACTTTCTTACTTTCTTTATTACTTTTAAGGAATTAGGAATTAGTCTCCGTGGTGTAGTGGTAAGACACTCGCCTGGCGTTCCGCGAGCGCTATGTCATGGGTTCGTATCCTGGCCGGGGAGGATTTACTTTGCGCAATTCCTTAACTGTAGCCTCTGTTTAACGCAACAGTAAAATGTGTACTTGGATGAAAAAACGATTCTTCGCGGCAGGGGATCGTATTCCAGGGACCATAGGATTAAGGACTTGCCCGAAACGCTACGCGTACTAGTGGCTGTACAAGAATGTAACAACTCTTATATATATCTCAAAAAAAAAAAAAAAACTTAATAGTTAGGAGCCACAGGGTAACAGTCAGGGGCAAGAAGTCAGACTGGCGAACCGTAACGAGTGGAGTACCTCAAGGATCGGTGATGGGACTAGTTCAATTAATAATATACGTGAGCACCATGTCTACAGGAGTCGAGTCTTATATATCGATGTTTGCAGATGACATGAACCTAATGAAACGAGTTGTGACAGAGGAGGATTGTAGGATCCTCCAAGGGGACTTGAACAAGCTGCATAGATGGTCAGAGAAATGGCTACTGGAGTTCAACACGAGCAAGTGTAAAGTTATGGAAACGGGAGTAGTTGACAGGAGACCAAAGGGTCAGTACACAATGAAGGAAACTACCTCCGAGAAAGGGACCTGGGAGTGGACGTAACACCAAATCTAACTTCCGATGCCCATATGAATCGCATAACGACAGCAGCATACTCTACGCTAATAAAAGTTAGAACGTCTTTCAGAGACCTAAGTAAAGAGGCATTCAGAGCAATTTACTCCGCCTACTTGAGAAAAGTCTTAGAGTATGCAGCCCTATCATGGAGGCCCCCCCTTAAGAAACACGTTAGGAAACTGGAAAAGGTTCAGAAATTTGCGACGTGGCTAGTCCCGGAGTTGCATGGGATAAGATATGAAGAGAAACTAAAATAACTGAACCTGACGACATTAGTAAAACGCAGGGAGCCAGCAGATATGACAGCAGCATTCAAAATACTGAAGGGGATTGGCAGAGTGGAAATAGACAAAATGTCCACAAGGAATACCAACAGAACAAGGAGACATGGATGGAAGTTGATAACTCAGATGAGTCATCGAGATGTTAGAAAGTTTTCTTTTAGCGTGAGAGAAGTTGGGAATGGCATGAACTAAAGGAGCACATTGTGGAAGCAAACACTATTCATAGCTTTAAAACTAGGTACTATAAATAAGGACAGGAGCCATTGCTTTAAACAACCGACGGCTAGGAAGGCGGGATCAAGGAACACATGCTCGATCCTCCAGGCACAAATAGGTGAGTACACACAAGACATGATGGACTACATCACAAAGAAGTGTAAGGCTGCAGCAAACAAGTTTGTCCCAGTCCGAAAGGAAACAAAAAATTTAAATGAGGTACCCATGGTTTATTCAGGAATGCAAGCTTGCAAAGCAATTAAGTTTGTTTAATTTAAGTTTGTCTAATTACCCAGTGTGTACAGTAGGGGGTGGCGGACAGTGGTTGTGTACCGTCGGGTCGGGTCATCCCATAAAGGTGCATTTACGGTTAAAGGGCACTATCTATACAGCCTTGGTGGACACCGGTGCTTCCGTGTCCATCATGAGTCGTAGCGTGTTAGGATCAGACGTCAGGCTGATACCTAACAACAGGAGATTAACGGCGGTGGGGGATAAGGCGTTGCGGGTGTTGGGTGAGACAACTGTGGATTTCCAGCTAGAAGATAGATGGTTTAAACATAGTTTTGTAGTAATACAGGATATAGGGCTGAAACATACCAACATTATCTTGGGAATTGATTTCCTCGAAAAATACTCATGTACCATAGCGTTCAGTGCAAGGGGGAATAAATTGGTATGTGGGGGTCAAGCGGTAGACGTTAACAAGGTGAGGAGTAGAGAAGGAGTAGCAGTAGTGAGGGGTAACTGTGGTAACTCGGCTGGGGACCAGAATATACAGTGGGCAGTCACGGTACCCAAGGATGTCACCATTCCGGGAGAAGCGTCCTTAGTGATTAAAATGGCATGTAAAGCTAAGGGAGTAGACGTTGTGCAAATTGAGCCATTGGATAATCCAGCAGGGTTGGTGATAATGGAGACTATTGAAGACATAAATGAAGGGGTAATTCGGTTGAGGGATTTTAATCCCTCTCGCTGGCCAGTCACCTTGAGTAAGCATGCACAGGTAGCGTGGGGTCACCCTGTGGAGGAGATTATTGCAGCCATGTCAGTAAGTCAGACTGAGGGCGATGAGGATAGAATGGATAAATTAATGGGAATAGTGGATAGGATGTCCATGGAAAGGGAGGTTAAGGAAGCCTTAAGGGGTTTAGTCAGGGCGTTCCCGGATGTTTTTGCGTTGAGAGGGGAACCCCCAAGGTGCATTACTCAAGGAGCACATAGGATTGACGTAGAGGGCGCATATCCAGTATATACGAGAGCATATAGCATACCCGTGGCACACCAGAGGGAGGTGAAGCAGGAGATAAGCCAGCTAAGAGATCATGATATCATTGAACCATCCAGTTCACCGTGGCACAGCCCTCTCGTAGTAGTCAGGAAAAAGAATGGGGAAGTGAGGTTATGCGTAGATTTCCGCAGAATAAACAAGCTGACGAAGGACGAAGCATACCCATTACCTAACATACAGGACACATTGACACACTTGAAGGGTACACAATATTTTACCACATTAGACCTACTCAGTGGGTATCACCAGATACCGCTGGAGGAAGAGTCGAGGGAAATCACAGCGTTTAGTGCGTGCAACGAGCTCTGGCAATATAAACAACTTCCTTTCGGGTTGAAGTCAGCACCTGCTGTGTTCAGTAGGTTAATGATGAGTGTATTATCGGGGTTGATAGGTCCCACAGCGTTGCTATACCTCGATGACGTAATCGTGCTGAGAAAGTCATTAGAGGAGCACTTGCATAATTTGAGGAAACTCTTGCTAAGGCTGAGGTCACACAACCTCAAAGTGAATTTCGAAAAATGCAGTTTTTTGGGAGAATTGGTAACATTCCTTGATCATACAGTGGGCCGGATAGGTATCAGTCCATTGCCAGATAAAACCAGGGATATTCAAGAGTTCCCAGTTCCACGGAACAAGAAAGAGTGCAAATCTTTCCTGGGGTTGGTTAGCTATTATCGGCGATTTATTAAAGATTTTTCAAAAATTGCAAGACCATTACATCAGATCAGTGGACTTGCAGAGTTCGTGTGGGGGAAGGAATAACAGCAGGCGTTCCAGGTACTGAGGGCTGCTGTCAGCTCTCGCAGTAACTTGGCGCATCCAGATTTTAGCAAACCGTTTCTGGTGTATGCGGATGCTTCTGGCGCAGCGATAGGTGGTGTGGTAGCTCAGGTGGATGAGCGAGGACGGGAGCGTCCCATTGCATTTTGTTCACGAGTACTATGTCCTGCAGAGAGGAACTATAGTACGATGGAGAGGGAAGCGCTAGCGATCACATTCATATTACAACGGAACCGGTACATCTTGCTTGGACATGAAATTTTGCTCAGAAGCGATCACAAACCCCTTAAGTATGTGTTCGAGTCCAAGGAGCCTTGTCAGCGGCCGGCACGGTGGGTTACCTCGCTCTCAGAGTTTAACATTACAAACTTTGAACATGTACCAGGGAAAAGCAATGTGGTCGCTGACGCGTTGTCAAGGTGTCACAATGTAGCGGTGGTGAGTGAAAGTGGGGAGGAAGATGTGTCGTGGAATGTGAGGGAGTTGATACGGAGTCAGGAAGGTCACCCCCTATGGGGAGAGGTAAGGAAGTTTTTGAGGGGTCAGCGTGCGGAGTTGAGGAAGTCACTTCCAACCCCAGTGGATGAGCTTGTGGTTGAAGATGAGGTGTTGTATCATCTTGGTAGGGTTTCGGGTATACGGTCTGAACCAGTATACCAGGCAGTCTTGACACCGGAGTTCCAGAGGACTGCAATGTATCTGTGTCATAACATCCCAGCAGCAGGCCATGGAGGGGAGTCCAAGACGTTGACGTTGCAGAGGGCACGTCAAAGGTTCTATTGGCCATCCTTTGCGTAGGTGGCCGGAGGTGAGTACTCCCTTCGAGAGAGTACACATAGATCTCATTGGGCCGCTACCACAAGCTCATTCAGGGGCGAGGTACATATTTGTAGCAGTGGATGCACTCACACGGTTCACTGTGGTGAGTGTACTCCGTTCTAAGTCGGCAGAGGATGTGACCCAGGCCATGGTGGAAAGTGTGTTAACCAGGTTTGGGGCTCCTCAACAAGTTGTGTCAGACCAAGGGTCAGAGTTTATCAATCAAGTATTTCAAAGCATCGCGAGTGTGTATCAATTCAAACTTACTCCAGTGCTGGCATATCGACCATCGGCGAATGGTTTGGTTGAAAGACACAATGCTGAAGTAATCAGTATTCTGCGGCATTTGGCTGCAGATGATGTGCTTGCATGGGATCAGAGTTTGTCGATGGTGGAGTCGGCGCTCAACACGGCGTTCAATAGGTCGGTGGGGGATACCCCGCATTTTTTGTTGCATGGGTTCGATCCCCGACTTCCGTTCACGACGTTCACAAGCAAGCAACCGCCATGCTATGCGTTAGACTTCAAAAGTGTTGTCTGTAGGCGAGCAACCAAGGCATTTGACTTGGTGAAACTACATTTAAGAAAGTCGACAGAGGTAGCAGAGGCATATTATAATGCGCGGAACAAGGTCCAAGCAAAGGTGATCAATGAAAGTGATAGGGTATTTGTGAAGCAGATGCACGCTCAGGCAGAAGGTAAGTTGGCACCCAAGTTTGTGGGGCCATGTCGGGTTATTAGCAAAAAGCATGCAGAAGTTAAGGTTAAGGTGCTAAACACAGGGCATGTGTTCTCCTGTCACCCAGACCGCGTCTATACACTGACTGGTCAGGCAAGTGAGGAGCCATACCCTACGGGGAGTGTGCCAGGGGAGAGCACACCAGCGGCTGAGGACATAGGTAGGGGTACGAGGAGTTGGCAATCAAGGGTGAATAACGCAGAACAGCATTCGCAGGACCGGGGAAAAGGTCCACAGGCGACGGTGACACATCGTTATCCGACCCGCTCTCGTGGGGTCATGAACACAGAAGCAGCATAGTATGTACTGTAGAGTAGTGCATGGCAATAGTAGTCTTTTTGTAGAGTGTGGTGATGAGTGGTGCATGGGCATGGTAGTCTTTTGTAGAGTGTGGGGTAGTGTGTAAAGTTTGGTGTAGAGTAGCGTGTGTAGTGTAGTGGCGTTTGGACGCCTGGTATGGAGTGTGGTGTTGTGGAGTACATAGCGGCACAGGAGGCCAGGTGGTGGTGGGTACGGTGAGTATCGGTGTAATGAGGTCAGGTGAGTCAGGACGCAGAGCCTGGCTGTTGAGAGACGTGGTGTTATAATGAGGTCATCAGTAGTTGGGTTGACCAGAGGTGATGGTGTGTCGGAGTGGGTAAGTCTTATGGATAAGAATACAATGTAGAATTTCAAAATTTCAGGTGTTGGTGGTTGCAGTGGGCGAGCCAAGTAGATATACTAATTGCTCATTAATTAAGTTGTTACAGGAATCTCGCTAGAGGCGAGCCAGTGGCAGTATAATGCTTTAGTGACATTAGTTGTGAAATTATTTTAATGAGGTATTTATTGTGATAATGTATGTGCATGTATATACTGTATATTACCTCATCGGCACCATTACGGCTTGAGAAGGTCCCCCGGGGTCATGTCACAGAGCTTCAGGTAGAGTAGAAGGGAAGCCATGAGGATACACTCAGTAATTCTATAAAAAAAGGGGGGAGGAAGTGAAGCCAACGTGACGTTATAGGCGAAATTCGCCCCCTGACATCAAAGCAGGGATAAGGGCCAGCTGCAATGGCTTTGCAGCTGCGCTCAGGCTATATACGGGGAGAGAGTAAGGAGCCGAGGGGGTGTCATGTAATAATGGAATCGAGCAAGGGGGCTCCGAGGGAATATTTTGCAGGTACAACGGTCGGGAAGGTGTGAATACAGGTGGACACACTCTGGGCAGATGAGCCTAGAGTAATGTGCTACAGCTGTGGTGAGCACAGCAAGGAAGGATGACCAGAGAGCTGTGAGGTATCTACAGCGTTCTGGGGTTGGTGCCCTGGAACGAGACGGCAGCATAGACCCGAGGGAACATGACCCTGGGATGGGAATCTCCGTTGCTCTGGAGGCCAGGATCACGTTAGCTCAGAGCAACGATGGGACATTGACAACATTCACCAGGCTGGACAGCCTAGGTTTTGTTTAGGTCATGGAGGATCTATGACCTAGCAACCATGGGACGCGAAGACAAGAGAAGTGATGCTGCCAATTGTGGAGGAGGCCAGTGAAACATTGTGTGATCATTGTAGCCCTTATGTCAACAGTACAGGGCAAGATGTTAAATTGTTATTAACTTGTTACTAAGGATAAAGAACATTAGATATATATATGTTGTGTATATATTAATGACTAGTGTCATTTCTGTTTAAGTGCCAGCATTCTGGTCCATGTAATTTTATGGTTATGTTTGTATGTAATTATATGTCAGCAGTTTAGGTATATGTGCATTGTTGGTGATGGGAAAAATTATTACAGACTATTTTACCTGTGCTATGATGTGAATATAATGTATATGTTGTAGAAGTGTTGTGAGTCATGTCGGGGAAAGTTTTAATTTAGTTCATCGTGTGTATGATGAACTTATTGGATGAATAAGTTGTACATATATGGTGGGTGCATCACCAGGTCCTTGCACCAATGGAACCATTGCAATGATGCATATGGGGACATATGCGTGTTTAAAGAGGGGAGTGGTGTTGTAATCCACAAGTTAGTAGGGATTATTAGCTAGGGGATCATTACTACAACACTTAACGAATGATGATTGGAAGTACATGTTAAGTAGACAGACTATAGGTCACATATCTAAGAAAGGTCAATGGATTAAGACCGAAGCTGCTTAGCCAAATTAATAATTCCTGGAAAGAGGACTCAGGCTTCTAGGAACAAGGTTACCGCTCTAGGGATAAGGTTAATCGGATTATACCTTCCTTGAGAGGCGGGGTGAAATGGTTGAGATAGATGGCTGACTGGAGCCAGTCTTGTTGGCGGAGTGGAGCTGACAAGTCCTCCGAGGTCTCCGTTTGTGGCAGCAGCGAAGTGTAGCAGACAGCTATGCGAGAGCCTGATGTGATCTTAGCGACCAAGTTAAGTCTGCAGTATGTAAGTATTGAATGAAAGACTAACCGGGTGTGGAGTGTTGTAGTAATCATTCCGTATTAGGGACTTAGGCGGAAGTTACGAGTGTGGGTGGTGATCGCGGAGGTCAAGTGGTCTATGGGTATTGGAAGTGTATTTACCTAATAGGGTATGTTAATATGTTATTATTTGTCAGAGTCTATTCTTTGTAATTAAATGACAAAACCCGACGGCCTTTAAATACCTTCCATATGTTCACTCATTGTGTTCCAGTACAAACCTAGTGGTATGCCTCAAGGGTCTGGTGTGTGTAGGAGTACATGGTGGTAGTAACGGTTGCTGAGGCAAGGTGTTATGTGTTGTGTAATCGCTGTGTTCGGAATGAACCGGGGTTCAGCGTCACAACAGGGGGTAATGGTGGGGGAAGGACGAGGGGACGGGGGAGTTTGGGATGGTGTGGACGAGGGGATGGGGGAATGGAGAATGGTGGGGGTGGACAAAGGGACAGGGGAGTAGGGCATGGTGGGAAGGAAGAGGGGATGGTGGAGTGAGGAATGGTCGGGAGGACGAGGGGACGGTGCAGTGGGGAATGGTTGGGAGGCCGAGGAGATGGGTGAGGTGGAAATGGTGGGGAGGACTGGGAGACAGGGAAGGTTGCTGTGGCATAGTAACGCACATGTATTGCTGAGCCACAGCAACGCGTGGCCGGGTACTGCTAGTAAATAGATATATAAAAAGGGAATATTACTATACTTATATACAAGTGTCGCTTTCGCACAGGACACAGAACACTCAAAACGCACACACAATGCAGAATGCGTCAATCCCAGTGTCCACACCGCTCAGTACCTTAAAGCCGCCTCCTCACTAGACGTCATTCACGTTGACCACACTCGCTAGCCAGGGCAAGAAACTGGAGCCATTTGTCACTATCACACCAACCCCCATTAGATGGCGTTGTCTAAGTAGCGTCCAATTCCAGGGGAGTTCGAGTGCAGACTCCTAGATGGGGCAGGAACTACCAGGGCACATTCAGACGGTAGTGATGAGTCCGTAACATCCCAGAACTAAGAGACATGAGTTACGAGGAAAGGCTGCGTGAGATGCACCTCACGACGCTTGAAAACAGAAGAGCTAGGGGGAGACATGAACTCTACCTACCAAATTCTTAGAGGAATTGACAGAGTAGATAAGAATAAACTTGTTAACACGGGTGATACGCGAACAAGGGGACATAGGTGGAGACTGTGTACCCAAATGAACTACAGGGACCTTACCTTGAGGTTACCTTGAGGTGCTTCCGAGGCTTAGCGTCCCCGCGGCCCGGTCGTCGACCAGGCCTCCTGGTTGCTGGACTGATCAACCAGGCTGTTGGACGGGCTGCTCGCAGCCTGACGTATGAGTCACAGCCTGGTTGATCATGTATTCTTTGGAGGTGCTTATCCAGTTCTCTCTTGAACACTGTGAGAGGATTGCCAGTTATGCCCCTTATGTGTAGCGGAAGCGAGTTGAACAGTCTCGGGCCTCTGATGTTGATAGAGTTCTCTCTCAGAGTACCTGTTGCACCTCCGCTTTTCAACGGGGGTATTCTGCACATCCTGCTATGTCTTCTGGTTTCATGTGATGTTATTTCTGTGTGCAGGTTTGGGACCAGTCCCTCTAATATTTTCCACATGTAAATTATTATGTATCTCTCCCGCCTGCGCTCAAGGGAGTACAGATTTAGACTCTTTAGTCGGTCCCAATAGTTTAGGTGTTTTACTGAGTGGATTCTAGCGGTAAAGAATCTCTGCACGCTCTCCAGGTCAGCAATTTCTCCAACTTTGAAAGGGGCTGTCATTGTGCAGCAGTACTCTACTCTAGAGAGCACAAGCGTTTTGAAAAGTATCATCATCGGTATAGCATCTCTAGTGTGAAAAGTTCTTGTTATCCAACCTGTCACTTTTCTTGCAGTTGTGACGGATACTTTATTGTGTTCTTTAAAGGTAAGGTCTTCCGACATGAGTACACCCAGATCCTTTACATTGCCTTTACGTTCTATGTTATGATTTGCCTGAGTTTTGTACGTGGTTTCCGTTTTTATATTTTCATTTTTTCCATAGCGCATGAGCTGGGACGTCAGAAAGAACTTTTTCAATGTCAGAGAAGTTAACAAGAGGAAACTATTAGGCAGTGATGTGGTGGAGGCTGACTCCATACACAGTTTCAAATGTAGATATGATTCCTAAGCCCAGTAGGCTTAGGAATCTGTACATCAGTTGATTGACGGTTGAGAGGCGGGACCAAAGAGCCAGAGCTCAACCCCCCCGCAAACACAACTAGGTGAGTACACACATACACACATAAAAGACTATAAAAACTGTTATCTGTACATAGCTAAAAGGGCTAAAATTTGGTTGAGAAAATCAACATTTTAGGTTCCTTTGAATTTTTTTATTTATATCAGAAATTACAGTGAGACCTTTCTACAATCAGATAATAGTCAGTTATATAACAGTGTTTGGCGCCCTCCGTCACCAGTGACTGAGACTTGCTGAGCACTGGGAGGTACCGTGCTTCTTGAGCCTCTAGCTTCCAGTCGTAATGGGGAACTAGTGAGTATAGTGTGACCTGTTCCCTTCTCCATGGATGACAGAGAACTGAAAACTGATTGTTATAGTTCTGCTTGGACTCAAATCTGAGTTACTTACATGTATTTGTTTACTGGACGGTATAGTGCAGTTTGAACGGAGTTTACACTGGTGACAAAAACTTATTTGCTTATATACTTGTTTTAGTTCTGGGTGGTATAGTGCAGCTGGAAGTCATATATACGGGTCACAGAAGAGACTTGCAAACTAAGCGATTCATTACTGCTAAGACTATCTTGATCTTGAGGTTATCTTGATATGATTTCGGGGCTTTAGTGTCCCTGCGGCCCGGTCCTCGACCAGGCCTCCACCCCCAGGAAGCAGCCCGTGACAGCTGACTAACACCCAGGTACCTATTTTACTGCTAGGTAACAGGGGCATAGGGTGAAAGAAACTCTGCCCATTGTTTCTCGTCGGCGCCTGGGATCGAACCCATGACCACAGGATCACAAGTCCCGCGTGCTGTCCGCTCGGCCGACCGGCTCCCTAGTCACAACGGGTTGTAATGGGGGGTGGGGGAAATAGCTCTATCTTGTCCATTATTCCACCCCCCAGTTAACTAACGAGGCCGGGGGAAACAGCTCTCTCTAGTCCGTTATCCCGTCCCCAGTTAGCTAACTATTCTAGAGCACTCCCAGAGTTCCTAAGGCAACCTCTCTCGTTCAACACCTTGTAACCTAGGTATTTGACTACCTAGGTGCTAAGACTACAAGGCGCCGTAACTGGATCAGCTACCCGAAACTCTAGAGAGAACTCTAGAATACAGAATCATTGCCACAAACGTATAAGAGAAAACGAGAGGAAAGAAATGAATAGTGAAGTAATTAGTGAGGGTTTGGGGTGAGAGGTAGAGAGGTGGGAGGAGCGAGGAGGGTCATTAGTTGAAAGTGAGAGTTCAGAGAGGGGTGGAGGGAGAGGTGTAGATAGGTAGAAGTAGAAGAGTAGATAGTAGAAGTCGAAAGTAGATAGTAGAAGACGAAATGCTGCCACCATCCATTCATGATCATTACATACAAGACAAGGAATGGAACTTGCCTGTATCACAAAATTCTCAAAGGATGTTATCATGAGTTCATTATTAGTATGTTCCCTCTGTACCATGTATCAACTCCAAACAAGTACTCATTAATATCTTGAAACCAGTAACCACAGAGGCTTTCTCACCTCAACTCAAATCTCTAGGGAACAAAGTTAAACACAATTTGAGTAATAAATTCATAATTATATTTCCCATGAAGTATCATAATTTAGCAATTCAATTAAAATGTTCCAGTTTAATATGCAAAGTGAGTCATCATCCAAGAATTCGAGAACCCTACAACTTGACTGCCCCTGATCATCACACAACATATGTAAACACGACCAAGTCACCTTAATGTTCACTCACCGAGGACTGAGTCTAAGTTGAATAGAGAGGGGGGGGGGGTCTGTAGCTTGACAGAGACTGTCTCGCCCCTGCCGGCCGACAGCCTCCCTGCTAGGGCCGTCTCCTCTGCTTCTGCTGACTCCCGTTCTGTCTGTTAATGCTTTTTGCTGGATAGCTCTCCGAGTTTATATTGGGGAACCCAGTAGCTAACTCCGCCCACAAATAGATAGCCTCCGGCACTACCAAGCCACTCCTTAAACGTCGGCTTGTTTGAAGGCTACCAGACTACAATTAAGAGCTTAGCGGAAGCAAGGTGAAATTCTCATGATCTGACCTCAGGTCACTTGAGGTCATTAACGCTTTGAGGTGTGAGATCTCAGGCAGACAACTGGCGCCTCTCAGATCCTTGTCTGTGACTCGTGTACTCTATGTATGTATTAAACTAAACCAAACACTTTTACAGTGTTACATCTCCCCTTCTCCCCGAAATAAAGTTTTTGCAACACTGCTAAAGCAAGCTAGCTGTGTGCAACAACTTTATTAACGAAACAAAAAATACATCCTAGCTAAACAAATATACATCATCCTACTCTAAAAAATGAAATATATAGACAGACGTCCATTGTCTCTGGCTGGGCGACGTCACTGCTTGGTCTTGCAGATAATCCTGTACCACCTTTCTTCAACACAACTGCCTCCGTCGCTTCTCCGTCGTTAACGCACAACAACCCTTGGTCAACCCGAAAGCCGTTACTACTTGAACTGCGCACAGGACCGTGGAATTCGGTTGTCCCAGCTGATCTGTAATTGGCCCTACGTCAGTCACCATGAGAGACGTATATTGGGGTTCTTCACAGCTATAGGGACTACAAGTTTCGAGACCTTCATATAGTTGCCAACAGTAGAAATCCCATCCTACTCTTCTTCCTCCCTGTTGCTCCAGCACGCCTCCTTCAGAGAGCTACTTCTGACAGCCACATCAAGTCCGCACGACACAGGAAGAATCACTCAACAGAGCAACATGCTTGCAGGAGGGGCGGCCAGTTAAGGCAAACGATCCTGTCTTGCAATTACGCTCCATGCAATGATGCTGATACCAGTAAGGGACACGAGGCATCGTGTCTCACTCAGCTTGTCTTATCTTCTTCTTTCTTCTCTCTTTTTTCTTCTCTCTTCCTTCTTCTCTCTTCTTTCTTCTCTCTTCTTTCTTCTCTCTTCTTTCTTCTCTCTTCCTCCTCCCATGGGTCTTTGACAAGCGACCTGGGGTCCATTGGGGTCCGTCCGTCCTGGGGTCCATCCTGGGTAGACCGATGTTGGTGGGACAGACTGGAGTCGTTGTTGCTCCTCTTCCATCTTTACTGGGTCGTCTGGGGTCGTCTGCAGAACGACCTGGGGTCCACTGGGGGTCCGTCCGTCTTGGGGTCCACTGGGTAGACCAATGTTGACCGACCGAGAGGGCTGCATCTTGGGGTCCCCTGGGGTGGTGATGGTGGTGGAGCCATGACCTCCAGGTAGTGGGCTGGTCGTGGTGGTGGTGATAAACGCTCCTGAGTGTGGTACACAGCAGCCGTCTCCCTCTTCTGTATATGCGTCGCGCCTCTCCTCTGGCTCCCACCTGTGGGTGAACATAAAGGCGACAATACCCGTGTTCCATGCTGTTGTGTGACCCTGTAGTTTGTATAGGGTTACACAGTTATATCATAACGCTCTCCTCCTGGCAACAACTACACTTCAATTTTTTTTTTTAATAATCCAATTAACTCTGAATGATATTGACTTGGTGGAACATAAAACAGTAACAGAGTAAAGTTTAGAGAAGAGAGAATAAGGTCATCACTACCTTTAACTTGTCACAAAAAAAAAATCAACACTAATAGACAAAACACTAGCCTAAACTTAACTGTACCGTTCCTAATCTTAAGTACATAATTAACCATTACTCCCACCCTTAACCTACAGCCACCTACGTGACCCAGAGTGTTTCCCTAGCATCTCCGCCGGTCAACAACTCCAAACTGTTGCCACCCCTGTGACCAGACTATCTAACGTCGAGCGTCCCCAACGTGAAGTCTACTGACATACTAAGCCTCCCCCTAGCATGCTGTACAATACCAGTACACCTCGGGTTATTGCGTTCAAATGGAGTAAAACAGTCGATCGCAATAATCTGAGCAGAACCACTACTTAAAAACTACTTAAGAACTACACCTGCCACTCCCCACTGACCTGGAGACCAGCGGTGGCTGGTTGTCCCCCTGGGACATGCGAGGTCACCTGTCACACTCAGCTGACCTGCACTACCCACCAACCGCTAGGTTCCCAAATCGCCAAATCTTATCACTACATTAATCACTACACACGCAAGTTCTGGTAAACATTCCCTGAACTACACAAAACTCACAAAATCACTAAACACAACACCAGAGAATCACTATCTCCTAACCTGAAAAAAAGTTCGCTAACTCGCGAATAATAAACACCTGTCAAGATCTCCCTGATAGCGCCTGAGCGGCAAAAAGACACGTGGGACTGAACAATGTTAAAAGAACACCAATACCTTAAACATTGTTCAACACCGCTGCCATCATTGTAACGGGGGGTGGGGGAAATAGCTCTCTCTTGTCCATTATTCCACCCCCCAGTTAACTAACGAGGCCGGGGGAAACAGCTCTCTCTAGTCCGTTATCCCGTCCCCAGTTAGCTAACTATTCTAGAGCACTCCCAGAGTTCCTAAGGCAACCTCTCTCGTTCAACACCTTGTAACCTAGGTATTTGACTACCTAGGTGCTAAGACTACAAGGCGCCGTAACTGGATCAGCTACCCGAAACTCTAGAGAGAACTCTAGAATACAGAATCATTGCCACAAACGTATAAGAGAAAACGAGAGGAAAGAAATGAATAGTGAAGTAATTAGTGAGGGTTTGGGGTGAGAGGTAGAGAGGTGGGAGGAGCGAGGAGGGTCATTAGTTGAAAGTGAGAGTTCAGAGAGGGGTGGAGGGAGAGGTGTAGATAGGTAGAAGTAGAAGAGTAGATAGTAGAAGTCGAAAGTAGATAGTAGAAGACGAAATGCTGCCACCATCCATTCATGATCATTACATACAAGACAAGGAATGGAACTTGCCTGTATCACAAAATTCTCAAAGGATGTTATCATGAGTTCATTATTAGTATGTTCCCTCTGTACCATGTATCAACTCCAAACAAGTACTCATTAATATCTTGAAACCAGTAACCACAGAGGCTTTCTCACCTCAACTCAAATCTCTAGGGAACAAAGTTAAACACAATTTGAATAATAAATTCATAATTATATTTCCCATGAAGTATCATAATTTAGCAATTCAATTAAAATGTTCCAGTTTAATATGCAAAGTGAGTCATCATCCAAGAATTCGAGAACCCTACAACTTGACTGCCCCTGATCATCACACAACATATGTAAACACGACCAAGTCACCTTAATGTTCACTCACCGAGGACTGAGTCTAAGTTGAATAGAGAGGGAGGGGGGGGTCTGTAGCTTGACAGAGACTGTCTCGCCCCTGCCGGCCGACAGCCTCCCTGCTAGGGCCGTCTCCTCTGCTTCTGCTGACTCCCGTTCTGTCTGTTAATGCTTTTTGCTGGATAGCTCTCCGAGTTTATATTGGGGAACCTAGTAGCTAACTCCGCCCACAAATAGATAGCCTCCGGCACTACCAAGCCACTCCTTAAACGTTGGCTTGTTTGAAGGCTACCAGACTACAATTAAGAGCTTAGCGGAAGCAAGGTGAAATTCTCATGATCTGACCTCAGGTCACTTGAGGTCATTAACGCTTTGAGGTGTGAGATCTCAGGCAGACAACTGGCGCCTCTCAGATCCTTGTCTGTGACTCGTGTACTCTATGTATGTATTAAACTAAACCAAACACTTTTACAGTGTTACTTTAGTGTCCCTGCGGCCCGGTCCTCGACCAGGCCTCCACCCCCAGGAAGCAGCCCGTGACAGCTGACTAACACCCAGGTACCTATTTTACTGCTAGGTAACAGGGGCATAGGGTGAAAGAAACTCTGCCCATTGTTTCTCGTCGGCGCCTGGGATCGAACCCATGACCACAGGATCACAAGTCCCGCGTGCTGTCCGCTCGGCCGACCGGCTCCCTAGTCACAACGAGTGACAGAGACGTGTACTTCTGCTTGGAAGACAGATGAAACTTGCTTGTCTAATTGTACAGTTTGTACCATTCTCCAGGGGTGACATACTAGACTTAATTCAACACTGGATCTTGGACACATCTCAAATGGTAACATAGACTTGAGTATGGCGTCGGGGCTTACAGGACAGTATTGAATATTGAGGACAGATGATATATAGTGAGCGATATAGTGCAGCTTGGACCATTACCAGGTAGGATAGTGAATTGTGTTCTGGAACGAAACTATTCAGTACTACAACTTACTCAGTAGCTCTGTTCTCTCTTTGTTCCATGATGCTTCCAAAGCTTTTGGTAGATCTGAACACATTACACTTTTTTAAAGAACTGCTTAACAAAAAATTATGTCCTGCCATTGCTAGATTTCTATATTTTTCTTATCAGGTATGCAATGTCGCTGTGAAAAGGAGTAATGTCGACTCTGAAGATTTCTCACTAAATTGGAGTCAAACAGGGTACAGTTTTCAGTCTTATACTATTTGCTCTCTATCTTCATCAATTGTTGAAGGAGTTAAAATCCCGTTGAGCTGGCTGACGCAGAGGCACAACTAAGGCCAATGTTTTCTGTTACGCTGATGATCTAGTTCTGCTCACACCGACATAAGATTCTTTGAAGATCTTGATAGGAATATGTGAGAGATATAATGCAGAATACAACCTTACTTTCAATTTAGCCAAATGTGCTATAGTTCCCATTATCTCACACGATCCGTTTTATATTGATCCGAAATTAAAGTTACTATGCAGAGAGATTACTGAAAAGCTTTTTGAAAAGCATCTGGGTCATATCCTCTCCTCGAAGGGGCCACGTTAATTTTTCTGATGCTATTAGAGACCTAAAATTAAGAATGTCATTACATCATTATGAGTGAATTCGATCAACTTGAAACACGGTCGAAATTAACAGTCAATGTCTGAGCCCGCATGACTGTGATCTATGCCCGCATGACTGTGATCTATGCCCGCATGACTATGTACTATGCCCGCATGACTGTGATCTATGCTGCATGACTGTGACCTATGCCCGCATGACTGTGAACTATGCCCGCATGACTGTGATCTATGCCCGCATGACAGTGATCTATGTCCGAATGACTGTGATCTATGCCCGCATGACTGTGATCTATGTCCGCATGACTGTGATCTATGTCCGCATGACTGTGATCTATGCCCGAATGACTGTGATCTATGCCCGCATGACTGTGATCTATGCCCGCATGACTGTGATCTATGTCCGCATAACTGTGATCTATGTCCGCATGACTGTGATCTATGTCCGCATGACTGTGATCTATGTCCGCATGACTGTGATCTATGCCCGCATGACTGTGATCTATGCCCGCATGACTGTGAACTATGCCACCTTCAAAGTGTTGATTTTGCTAACCTTAATTGCGAATGGAGAAAATGTTCAAGACGAATCTTGGGTGTTCATCCAGGCCCTCATTGCAATCTCATATCGGGCCTTATATACACACTTGAAGAAATTGTTCACAAACGAATGGTATCCTTTTGTCTGAAGGGAATCGCACATCCAGCAAACTCAATCAATTCCTTTATATTACATTTTTATTACAAACTCAATCAATTCCTTTTTATTTATTATAGTCACTGGCCACTCCAACTATCCCAGAGGAACAAACTTAGGTGCCAAGTAATTCAACTTAATAAGAATGAGTGATATATATATCATGGTGCAGCAGGTATACAGCATAGAATAAAACAACTTGTCAGCAGAGAAAGCAGTGAGACTCACAGCTGGATAATTGTAATTTTGAAGGAACTGCTGTGACAAAGTGACGCCTTACTGCCAGGAATGTTGAGTTCTATGGAAGTCAGATCTATGTTGCATGAACTGTGTTGGGAATGATTTTGATCTGGGTTTGCACTAGAATCATATACATGGAGACTGCCGAGGGTGTTAACAAAATTTTGTATAAAGCCATTGAATGATTATTTTAAATTAATCTTTTAAACTGTATTCTCATTGTCAGACATTCATGTTTTTTAACACTTTCTTTCAGATAAATAGTTCACTGTAAACATATGTAAACTAACCCACTATATAAATGTACTAAACAGACATTCATTTACAACATTTTTTTAATGTATTGTTTGTAAGTGCATCTGGACCCTTCATCACGGCCGACAGAGACTAACTACCCTGTATCCTGTTTGGTTAAGTGCAGCTTGGACCCTCTACCGTGACAGGCAGACTTACTTGTATTCTGTTTGGTTAAGTGCAGCTTGGACCCTCTACCGTGACAGACAGACTTACTTGTATTCTGGTTGGTTAAGTGCAGCTTATACCCTTCACCGTGGGTACAATTACACTCAATGAAGTAACCATAGGAGGTGTGTGTACCCTTGGTGGAGCAGTAGCGATCTGTGGCAACAAACAAAACCAGTATTATATAAATATCTTGGGTAATGTTTTATGTTATTTGCTTACATATGTATTAATTGTATTTTACATATTATGATTTCTATTTATTTTTAATTAGTTTCAATATTTTTAATTTTTATTATTACTATTAATTTAATTATTATCGTTATTTAAATTGCAATTATTTTTAATTTAATTATTATTATTATTTCTTTTTAACATTTCCATAAATTATAATATAGTGGCAGTGTTTCGTGTAGATGTTACTGAATTCAGCAAACTTGTTCATGAAGAACTCTTCCAAATCCAAAGAAAATGTTTTGAACGAGACGAATGTCATCTATGTCTTTCCATGCTCACTTTGGGAATAGCAGCCCCAACAATCTTTGTACATAGGCAAGACAGTATGACTATGGTGGTGCATTTTAGAATTTTGTGGGCAAGATAAGGCATGAAATTCCCGTTCATTGTCAAGAAAAATTCCCATAGACTTAGATATATTTTTTACAGCAGACGTTTCCTATGATTTTTAAATCGTATTACATAGACTTGGCATTTTCAAATTTTGGTGTAAGATGAAGTTTGAAATTATCAGTCTTATGTGTAAACTACCTGTTGATTTCAATGTAAGTTTTCTTCCAGTAAACTTTGTCGGGAAACCGACACACACACACACATATAACACAGTCTCCCTTAGTCTGTAATCCCTTCAGGATGGAAAATGGGAGACTCTGTGACATCATCGACTCCGTGACGTCATGAAAGTCATCGATATTTACATTATGAAACATTGTTAATAGACTAGTTTAGTATCTAGAGTTAACACAAAAGTATCCAATAAGACTGAATATAATTATTAACATTAAATTGTAGCTAGGTTCCCTTGTTAATGTAAAATTACTTTGAGAGAGGAACCAGCTTGAGGGCATTGCCCGACTGGGAGGAAGGCTCCCGCATCATAGCTTAACATAACAACAACAAGAGAGCAGCCACCACGCTGTCTTGGCTAGCTGGTGTAACCAACTAGACACCCCATTTACGTGTCAACACCAGCAACACAGCCTAACAACCATCACAACAACGACTGTATCCGGCTTATCAAGTATTTTGTATCTGAATTATAATGAGCACATTTATTCATTTATAAAAATAAGTCGGTCATGATGTATGAACAACCCAAACCACATGTACGTGTACAACATTTACAGCCCTCACAGTTCATGCCATACCTGTAATTGATATGTTTAGGGAACTTTGATTAATTCCTTGCATCCCATACAGGTAAATTGTGAGAGGAGCATCAAGAAGTTGAGCAGACAGTTGGTTCATACATATTACTATTGTTTGACAAGCTTTGTTCTTCCCACAAGCCGCCATTACGTGGCACAAGGAGGCACAGGGCCACACCCAATCTGAGGCTACACCTACACGCCTTACCAGACCCACACTACTGGCACAGCTAAGCCATTAATACTCTTAGTAGTAGTAGTCATAATTAATTATTATTAGTAGATTAGACCACCATATGTGGTAAACTGAATTATAACAAATTAAAAGGTAAACAATTGGTAGTTTATGAAGGAGCCATAACAAAGTGGTTTAGGCTACCAATTGTCCCTCCCAATAGTGTGTAAGAAGATTTCAGGCAGTTTACAAGTATATACAGTCCACTCAATTAATTCTTACTTACTAAGAAAAATAAATAAGACATAACTTTATTTTATTAAAGTCAATTTGAAAAAGAGAGATTAGCTGCCTGGAATTTCCCCACATTATTTGGTCCTTTGAACCTAGATATTATACATACATATAGTGCAATATTACCTACACACATTATAGCAGGAAGATACTGCTATATTTTGCATTTTTTCTAGCCTAACTTTTCAATCTCATAGCAAACAGAACTTACAACAAGCACTATTTTTGTTCTGGCAGTACCAAAGGAACAATTGTGCATTTTTTCATTTCATTACAAGAGGTTGATAAGAGGCTACTTTACTTATAAGTTACTTATAAATGTTTTTTGTAATTATTGCATTATTATTGCCATTACTGTAACATTTACTGCATGCCACATTATTTACAACTAATTCTTGCACAAGGGTAGAACATTTTAGACTGGTGTTGTACAGCAACCTAGTCTAATTTATTGTGCTAACCTGGTGTAAGGGTAAGAATTTTACACTTGTCTAGAGTTGAACACATATTACAACCTAGCAAGTACATATTTTTATGCAGTATTTTAGACAACCCGAGTTGTGTTGTCAATATGATATCAATATAACTATAAGTATAATTTAACTATAATCATTACACCTTTGAGTGTTAACCTGTGTCTGTACCAACCAAGAGTGATAATGAAGGGCTAACTTGCGGATACCAGCATTGATACAGGTCTACCACTTAAATTATAGTGTGTATGATTATACAGTGTATATTTAAATAAATGATAAGTAGCTCTAGTTCGGAAACTAGTGGCTTTACTAATACAAGTGCCAGAAATAGTCCTGACACTAGTCCTACACGACTAACAAGTACTTCCAAGATGTCTACTGTTAAAAATGTCCAAATAACCCTCACAGGATTGAGGGGACATTTATCACGGCAGATTAGCACATGTGAAGACATGAGTAAACAAACTCCAGTTAACTATGTAGCACTGGAAAACTATCTTAAGCTTACACGGAACAAGTATGACCGTGTGTTGCAACAAATGAAAGAATATCAAGTTTTACTTCAGAATACCAGTGTTGGTGGAGAAACAATGAAAGATGTATTACAAGAACATTCCGATTATGAAGATGCAATGTTTACACAGTTGCAACACTTTGATGATATCATACATGCCCATAAAGCTAATATAAATATTGCAACCACAACTTCCCAGAACCAGACAGCACCAGAAGTCAAATTGCCATCACTTAGTTTGCCAACTTTTTCTGGAACAGAAGACGAGAGTTGGGACGGTTTCTGGAGCAAATTTGTCGATTCTGTGGATTCTAATGCTAATGTACCAAAAACAACAAATTTTACATACTTACAGAGTGTCTTGAAGGATGAAGCGTATCAGGTAGTCTGTAATCTAAATCACACAGATGATGATTATGACAATGCAGTACAACTCCTGAAAGATAATTACGCTAAACCTGAAAGGACCATCAGAATTCTAACACAGAAACTGTTAGACATTAAACCTCCAAATAATACTGCAGTCTCACTCCAAGCCTTCAGATTGGAGCTTGAGTCCATGCTCATGGCACTTAAAAATAAAGTGAACTTGGATGAGTCAGACTGGATAATACAAGTCCATATGACACGAAAATTACCCAGGGACATACTGGATAAGTTGTTTGTATTAGTAGGTAAGTCATCCTTGACTGTAAATGAGATTACAAAGGGTTTACAAACCATCATAGAACGAGAAAGAGTTAATCCAGAAGGAAAAACGACATCTAAACCTACGTCTGCTACTAATAGTAAACAACAGAGTACAAACAGTACTGCAAACAAAGCTAAAACATCTTCCCCCTCCACAAAGTGGAATCAGGGCAGTGTAGGAACATATGCAGTTGGTCCCTCTAAACCTACAGTTAACGCGTCACCCAAGACGGTGACTCCTCAAGATACTGTTAATGTCTGGAGACCATGTGTGTTTTGTGAGCAATCACATTCCATGTACAATTGCAGACGCTACCCTGATCGTGCAACACACATAAAACGACTCAAGGAGTTACATAGATGTAGCAAGTGTATAAGGGAACATCATCCCGACAATTTCACAACTGCAATGCGCATCTGCAATAAGTGCCATAAGGGTCAACACCATACTGCACTTTGTGGGGACACAAGTACAAAGTCTCCCAAACCACAGGAGGAGGAAGGAGCTACAGCATCAGTACAGCTTTGTACTGTGTTACCTGACATAAGTGTCTTCACCACAAGGTCTAATCATAAATCAGCTCTACCTACTACACGATTGATCATTAGAAATGGAAAGAATAAAGCCACCGTACGTGGATTATTTGATCAAGGGTCCCAACTGACCTTTATATCCAAGGAGTTGGTAGATAAACTGAAACTTACACCTGTAGAGGAGACACGGATAAACATAGCAGGATTCCTGACTAACTCAGGAGCCCGAACTTACAGGGTAGTACGACCCAAAGTACGATTAGGAGGTTATGTACGAAAAGTACCACCACTGGTAGTAGATAGATTCCCCACAGACCTGTATATAGAAGGTCTAGGAACAACAGCCAAATTCCTGGAAGAAAAGGGAATTCCTTTGGCTGATAACATTACATCGGACAACCTTTCCAATATTGGAATCCTTATGGGATCAGATGTCTACCATAAGTTTATTATAGGAAAGGAAGATTACCACGGTATGAACGTGTTACCATCTGCAGGTGGCTATTTACTAACAGGCCCAGTATTACGGCTAAAACAACCCGCACCTGTAGATCACCAACATGCCAACACAGTAATGGTTGCATGACTAGGAGAACAGTCTCCACTGCAACTCAGAGACATATCCGAGGATGAGCTTGATCCCCCAGTATATAAGTTATGGGACCTGGCAACTCTCGGCATTGTCCCTGAACAACCTAGCCCAGATGATGACTGGACTTACAAACAATACCTAGACTCAGTTATCTACAGAGATAATCAGTACTGGGTCAGGTTACCATGGAAGCTGAATCACCCTCAGCTACCCATCAACTACTTCATGGCACAAAATCAATTAAGATCACAGGTGCTACGTTTACAAAGACAACCTGAGAACTTGAAGTTGTACCATGAAATAATACAGAAGCAGCTCGATGACAAATTTATCGAAGTTGTAACAAATGATAACCCAAAGGAAGGACATTATCTGCCTCACCACCATGTACAGAAGAATTCAGCTACTACCCCACTACGGATAGTATTTAATTGCAGTGCTAAGATGGGACAGAACAGTGTTTCGTTAAATGACTGCCTTCAAACTGGCCCTAGCCTAACACAAAGGCTTTATGACGTGCTGTTAAAGTTTCGTATAGAGACTTATGCATATACGGCCGACATTAGCAAGGCATTCCTTAGGGTAGGTCTTCAAGAAGATGACCGGAACTACACAAAGTTCCTATGGATTAAGGATCCTAATGATCCAAACAGTGAAATAATCACTTATCGGTTTGCGTCTGTTTTGTTCGGGGCCACGAGCTCACCATTTCTGCTTCAAGCTACCTTGGATACGCACTTGAAGAAGTCCAATAGCCCGAACAAGACGGAAATTAGCGGAAACCTGTATGTGGATAACTTTCAAGGAGCAACCAACAGTGAAAGTAAGCTGTTGGACATATACCATGAGGCCAATCGAGAATTAATGGGAGCCAAT
Organism: Procambarus clarkii; assembly: GCF_040958095.1. NCBI lineage: Eukaryota > Metazoa > Arthropoda > Malacostraca > Decapoda > Cambaridae > Procambarus > Procambarus clarkii. The sequence goes on along the minus strand of NC_091231.1, from coordinate 21,807,085 downwards.
ATGCCTCTCCAGTCTTGGGTCTCTAACAATGACAAATTAAAACAACTGATCGCAACTGAATTTCCCGACTACCAAGTATCCGAGATGACATAGCTACTAGGTGTCCAATGGAACACGACAACCGATCAGTTGACAATCAAGTCAGTGGAGACAGATACCACTAACTTAACAATGAGAAAATTGCTATCACAAGTCAGCAAACCCTTCGACCCATTAGGCTTATTAAGTCCAATACTAATTAATGGGAAGATGATAATACAGGAATGTTGGCAACAAAAGATAGGCTGGGATGATCTTCTAACACCTGCCCTACAAGAAAAATGGCAAGGGTTAGTGAAAGATTTAAGTATCCTAGAGTCTGTCAAGTTCCCTAGGAACACAGTAGTGAATGAAAAGGAACCAATTAAGCTGCATGTATTTTGTGATGCCTCAGGAAAGGCTTATGGTACAGTAGCTTACCTGGTCTCAAATGGGCAAGCCAATTTGCTCACATCAAAGGCCAGAGTGGCACCTATATAGAAAAGATCACTGCCACAACTGGAATTAACAGCCTTACTGCTAGGTGTAAGATTGGCTCATTATCTGATCAAGGCCTTTAGCCACATCCACTTTAAAGAAACATTAGTATGGTCAGATAATGAGGCAGTGCTACAGTGGGTTAAAAACAATAACAGTAAGAATCCTTGCGTGAGTAACCGCGTTAAGGAAATACGAGAGTTGTCAGCAGGGTATAAACTAAGATATGTAACTACTAAAGAGAATCCAGCTGACTATCTCTCACGAGGCCTGACTTTACGGCAATTAACAAAGGCAGAGATGTGATTCAATGGACCTCAGTGGCTAATCAGCGACCAGTGGCCTGAACAAAAGCCACAAGTCATTGTGACCAATGTCACTGTTCCCACTGAGAACCCGGAGCTACCTCGGACTTTGGTAATTGATCCTGCTCGGTACTCTGAACTGAACAAACTTGTAGGTGTCACCCAAGTAGTGTTTGATTTTCTAAAGAAAATAGGAATCAAGCATAAATTCCCTAGTGCCTTAAGGTACTGGGTCAAAAGAGCTCAGACCGACACATTCGGGACAGAAATTGACAATGTTCCTAAGAAGCTACAACATGATCTGGGTCTCTGGTTAGACACTGACAATTATAACTTGATAAGATGCGGAGGACGCTTACAACATGCTGACATAGATCTGGAAGCAAAAAATCCAATATTGCTCCCTCGTCACCACATAGTAAGCAAACTAATTGTGTTACATATACACAAATACAGCACTCTGCATGGTGGGGTATTAGATACTCTCACAGAATTAAGACAACAGTACTGGCTACCCCAAGGTAGACAGACAGTAAAATCCATAATCAAATCCTGTGTTGTATGCCGGAGATACGATGCCAGAGTGTGTCCATATCTTGGCCCTCCTCAACTTTCGAAGGAACGAGTCGTACATATTCATCCTTTTGAGACAACAGGAGTAGATTTCACAGGAGCACTAACACTGACAGGCACTAAAAAGACAAGAAACCAGTAAAGGCCTATGTCTGTCTTTTTACTTGTGCCACAACAAGGGCAGTCCATCTAGAAGTGACTCCCGATATGAGTGCCGAAGCATTCTTACAGGCTTTCCGCAGGTTTGCTTCACGTAGATCTTGTCCCAAGTTAATGATTTCAGACAATGGGTCCAACTTGGTGGCAGGAGAAGCATGCCTGAGGAAAATCTGGACACACCCAAAGGTACGCACAGCCCTAACTCAACGACAGTGCCATTGGAAATTCATACCTCCCAGAGCACCATGGCACAGAGGCTTTTATGAACGCATGGTTGGTACGGTGAAACGGTCTTTACGGAAAACCCTACACCACCAAAAGATTGACCTTCAGGAGTTTCAAACAGTAATCATAGAAATTGAAGCACGAGTTAACAACCGACCACTTACCTACCTCTCTGATTATGTTTTGCAGCGTGAACCATTAAGTCCAGCTCATCTGATGTATGGGAGACCTCTCAAAACACTTGTGTCCCTTACGGATGAGGAACCCGAGGATCCTTCATATGTCAAAGAGAGTGATTTGGTTCAACGTTTCAAACATCTTTCAAGGGTGATAAGTCGGTGGAATGACGTATGGACTCGTGAATACCTTACAGCTCTGAGGGAGTATCATTACGGGGCAAACAATCCCTATAACAGAATTAACTTGAACCCTGGTGACATAGTTCTGGTGGATAGTGATGGACCACGCTCAGAGTGGCCTATAGGAGAAATAGTCTCTGTTCATCCAGACAGCCAGGGCATCTTGAGAATAGTGAAAGTAAAATGCAAAGGCAACACTACTCTCAAAACTTTAGAGAAATTAGTACCATTAGAACTGGCCAGGAAAGAAGACGTGCAACGACTTCCAGCACCCGATACGCCAGTACGGGACATACGTCCCCAACGGACTGCTGCACAACAATGTAAACTCAAATTAAAGCAGCACTATAATTCTGAGGGAGAAGAATAAAGTGATCGCAGTCCTTACCGGGACTTCGACCCGTGTTCTGCCCCCCCGGAATTATGTCGGGAAACCGACACACACACACACACACACACACACACACACACACACACACATATAACACAGTCTCCCTTAGTCTGTAATCCCTTCAGGATGGAAAATGGGAGACTCCGTGACGTCATGGAAGTCATAGATATTTACATTATGAAACATTGTTAATAGACTAGTTTAGTATTGTTGGGGTTTCACCTCTCTTCTCTCTAGTCTGGGGTGAGCAATAGTTATGCCCAAGGTAACTCACCGTAGCCCTGCGGGTCTTCCCTCGATCCTCACGGCGCCACTGCACGCCAGGAGAGTCTCCCAGTCAATCTTAACGGCCTCTTATTAAGAAAGAGTGAGAACACGACTCGTTCACATCGACTGTCGTGTGCCCTCCCCAACAATAGGGCTCTACGGTTAAACACAAGGTCGCCAACTGGTGTTTTTGGTGGCCAGTAACACCATCAGTGGACTGGTGTATGTAGTGGTAGCCTTGGCAAGGTCACACTCAAAGATCAGGAATCAGGCAGGTACTTATTGTTATCACTCTATGTTTACCAGTATAATATAGCCACAAGATCAATGGAGGGGAATATAAAAGCACAAAGAGAGTTTTGTATTTTACTTAAAATGTATGAAAGATGTCACAAGGCCACACAATAATCGATAAATCAACTGATCCTGACTCGGCCGGTAATTCCCACGGATATTATGCGATCACTAGAGGGCAACACTCTCCCCTCCTCATCAAGTGTCAAGAACAGCTGATCGCAATGGTCTCTCCGCGCGAAATTTGCTTGTTTTCTAGATTCACGCGCGCGGTTTCTTTAAATTCTCCAATATTACTAGAAACTCGCACACTCGATATTGGCACAAAAAAAACGAATTACTTAGTTACACTGTACTCAGGCTCAAACAGTCTTTTCTACAATCAATCCTACAATGATTCACTGTAATGCCTTTACATTGTTCTTCACTCAGCAATATATTATGAAATATTAACACTGGAGTTTTCAATACTTTCTCACTTGGGCGATAACGCAATAATTCACTGTACTCACAAATGATTATTCACTGAATGAGCATAGACATATATATGGTATATAAATCAATCATCAATACATGGAAAATAAATAGTTTCTGGGCACATAGCCTAACCTCCAAATACTGGCATAATCTTATATATATTTTTACCACTATATGTTCATATCAAAATCTATAGAAAGATATACACAACACAGTAAATTTATCACTGGTTCCTGGTGCCTGTACACACCAATAATCAACATGAATATTACAAGTACTCTTGATAGTACTGTCTAGCACACTGGTGCTTTATCGTGACATGGGTGAGTCTTGCTCACGACATATAAAATCCTCAGGCTAGAAAATATAGCCAAATAATATAGCTAACTAAAGGGGAATGGGGAGGGAACTAGAAACACCTACTTCACCCTATCCTCCGATGAGAGTCGAGATGTAGCTCCTGGTCCTCGTGTCGGGAACGCCCCCACACTACACGTCGTCGTGTCCTACCAGAGCCTCTCGTCGTCCCACCGTTTAGCGCGTCGTCTCCGTGCCTCCTCACTGCAGGTCCGTCCTCCTTCTTCACTTCTTGAAGGTTGGAGTCGGCCTCCTGGCCGTCGTCTTTTCCCAACAACGGCTGTCGCCTACGTCTCAGCTACAGTCGTCCGGTTTCCCCAAATAGTCCTCTCTTCCTCAGCTACCCAGTGGCTCTGTCAGCCACTACGCTGTCACGAACTGGTGAATTGCCACAGACGTCAACACACGTCACTGCACGGCTTCACTGCTACTGGCACAGTACCTGACTGGAGCACTTGTTGCTCAAATAACCGTCAATTCCCTCTTCTGGTTCAACACATGAACTAGGGAAGACTTCTCAGAGTACTGGCGGACTTCCGGTGACGCGTAAATCCACGGGAGCTGGAATAACTGTCCGACTGACAGGACCACTCGTCGCACGTCCGACCTCTATGACGTGTCGTGTCTGACTGCTGGCGCCAGCTTGGCGCGCTGGCCGGACCCCCTTCCTTCGTGACGTCACTTTCGCTACGGGAAGTTTTCATTGGCTCCCGGTGCCACCTTGCTGTCGGTGACCAATCCGGTGCCACTGACGTCACACGGTTTTGGCGGGAGATCAGTGAGGCCAGCGCCATCTTGGCTCCCTAAAGGGCCTATACCACAGGCCAAAATATTACTATTTCACAAATTTCTCGGCTCTCCGAGAACACTTCACTCTCTCCCATATACCAAATTGTAGCCTGCAACGTAGAGAAAGCTTGGGAAAAGTAGACATGACTCTTACTGCAGGCGTGGGAGAATTACAAAGGGGGGGAACTCCGTCACATACCCCTCCCCTTAAAATAAGAGTCATGCCTCGTTAGTGTATGCGGGATAGGGCGTCCGCTACTACGTTGTCCTTCCCCTTGATGTGTTTGATCTCCAGCCGGTATTCTTGCAGTAACAACGCCCACCTCGTTAGACGTTGGTTGGAATTCTTCATCTTGTATAAAAATGTGAGAGGGTTGTGATCGGTGAATACTAGGACAGGTCTCGCCCCTCCTCCCACGTATACATCAAAGTGCTTCAGGGCCATAACTAGTGCCAATGCCTCCTTCTCAACGGTGCTGTAGGCCCGCTGGTATTTTACGAACTTCTTCGAGTAGAAGGCTACTGGCCTATGCACTTCACTCCGTTCTTGAGCCAACATGGCCCCTATTCCAACGTCTCTGGCGTCCACGTACAGGATAAAACCGGCTGAAAAATCTGGAGATATCAATACTGGGGCCTCCGTCAACAATTTCTTGGTCTTTTCAAAAGACTCTTGGCAGGCCTCTCCCCATCTCCATCTTACATTCTTGGAGAGTAGCTCGGTTAGGGGATGCGCTACCGTGCAGAAATTCCGGCAGAACCCACGATAGTACCCTATCATTCCGAGGTACCTGAGCAACTCCTTGCGCGTCTTGGGCACGGGGTATTCCTTTATGGCTGCTACTTTGTTATCAACTGGAGTGACTTCACCTTGGCCGATGACAAAACCGAGGTACTCTAAGTGAGCTTTCCCAAACTCACTCTTGGCCAAATTTACAGTCAGGTTAGCCTCCTCTAACCTTCTGAATAATTCCCCAAGTCTCTCCAGATGCGTCCCCCAATCGTCGGCGTACACGACGATGTCATCGATGTAAACCGTGCATCCTACTGCACCCCTTAACAGCTCGTTCATCATTCGCTGGAAGCAGCTGCCGCTGTTTTTCATGCCGAAGGGCAACACCTTGTACTGGTACAGCCCATCAGGAGTCGCGAAAGCTGATATCTTCCTGGCCTCAGGAGTCAGGGAGATCTGGTAGTACCCCTTGAGAAGATCGACCTTGGATACATACCGCGCACTGCCCACCTGGTCAATGCAGTCACTCACTCTTGGCATGGGGTGAGAATCCGCCACAGTGATGGAGTTCACCCTCCTGTAATCTGTACAAAAGCGGTATGTTCCGTCGCTTTTCCTCACCAACAGGCACGGGGAACTCCACTCACTTTTGCTGGGCTCCGCAAGGTCGTTCTCAAGGAGGTACTCCACCTCCTTTCTCATCAGCTCTCGCTTCTCTGGGCTCACCCTGTACGCGCTCTGTTTGACGGGCCTGGCGTCCCTCACCTCCACCTCGTGCGTCACACTCCGGTGTCGTCGGGGCACGTCGGTGAAGAGGGAGGCATTCTTTCTCAGTAGGTCCGTCAGGTCCGCTCTCTGTTGCCCTTCCAGATGTGACAGCTTGTCCTTGATGTTTGCCAGACTCTCAGTGTTGGTGAGACGGGTGCCATCCGCCCTGGACCACTTTCCTTCCTCCTCCGGGAGTTCTTGGTCCACCTGTACGCATGGAACTGTCTTCTGCTGGGGTTCCCGGGTCATCGTTCCTTCCTGCCTGGCGGTTCCTCCTTCCACAGTGAAGAAGGGCTTCAGGCGGTCCACGTGACACACCTGTTTCTTTCGGGATCTGTTCGACTTCCCAATTTCGTACGACACCGGACCCAACCGTCGCAGCACTCGGTATGGTCCCTCGAACCGTGACTCGGTCACCCTACCTTTACCTGGAAGCAAGACCATTACTTGGGACCCGACCTGGAAATCCCTCTGTGTAGCTCTCTTGTCGTACCACTCCGACATCTTACGCTGTGCCTCCTTCAGGTGCTTCCCAGCCAGTTCCTTCGCTAGAGTGAGACGTTCTTTAAACTTCTGGACATATTCGTTCACCGTTCCCACGGTCGCTGCCGGTGTCCATTGTTCCCTCAGCATGGACAGGGGACTTCTCACCTCGTGTCCATACACTAGCTGGAATGGTGAGAATCCTAGTGATTCTACCACCGCATTGCGTATGGCAAATAACGCGGGGTATATAGCCTCATCCCACTCAGCCCCCTGTTCTGCGCAGAACACTCTCAGCACAGTTTTCAATGTGGAGTGGAATCTTTCGATCGCCCCCTGCGACTGCGGTCGGTAGGGCGACGATCGAATCTGAGACACTCCCCATCCTGCCATCGTCTGTCGGAACCATTTCGACTGAAATATGCTTGTGCAGTCTGTCTGGATCTCTTTGGGCATCCCCACCCACGAGAAAAATCGCTGCAGTTGGCTGGCTACTCCTTGCGATGTTAAACGTCGCATCGGGACGGCTTCCGGAAACCTGGTGGCTGTACACATTATGGTCATTAGGTAGGTGTTCCCTTTCTTCGTCTTTGGCAAAGGACCCACTCCATCAACTAGCAGACGCTCGAAAGCAGGCCCAAACGCTGGAACAGGGATCAATGGGGCCTTCGGTATCGCGGACTGGCTCTTCCCTGCCCTCTGGCATGGTAAGCACGTCTTACAATAGCGCCTCACCTCGGCGTCCATACCTGGCCAGTAAAAGTAATCCCTGATCCTTCGCAGCGTCTTAGTCACTCCCAGGTGGCCTGCAGAGTCCACGGAGTGCGCTAGGTCCAACACGGCCGCTCTGCACTGGGCCGGCAACACTATCTGGCGCCTCGTGCTTAGAGACTCTTCCCCGGCCTCCACCCTCACAGGTCTCCACTGCCTCATCAGCATGCCGTCTTGAAGGTAAAAATGAGTAGCCTTCTCAGGGCCAACACGTCCTCCTTGGGCCTCACTAATCAAATCGGGGAACTCCTCCTGCTGCAACTGTTCAAGACGAGCGCTGTCTACCCCTAGAGAACTGGTGAGGGTCACCTGCAACTCACCACTTGGGCTGTCTCCGCCCTCCGCTCGTTCTCCGGGTCCTACGAAGAGGTGATCTATTCCCAGGCTGTCAGTCGTCTCCTCAGCCCCATCAGATCCACAACCTCCTTGTCCTTCGCGTCGTCTTGGTATCACAGCACAAACTGGGAACGCCACCAGTGCGATTCCCTTCTCGCCCCCACAGGCGTTCCACTCTCCGCCTGTCTCCTTGTATTGTTCTAGGCATTCTTCGCCTTTCACAAGATTCGGAAGGACATATCCTCCACACGCGTCATTCCCCAAGATGACCTGCGCCTCCATCTTGGGCATTGATGTACAGACTCCCACCACTAGGGTCTGGCAGCCATAGTCGGAATCTAAAGTTACCTGGTGTACGGGCATCCTCACTGGGCCTCCCACAGTGGTCACACTTGCTACCCCCACACTGGTATTTTCGTAACCCTCGGGGAACATCAGAGGTCCGCGGTTGTTCAACGTCCTCCCAGCAAGCATAAGAAATATTGCCGGAACAACAGTGGACATTTTCAAGAGGAAACTAGATTTTTTCCTCCAAGGAGTGCCGGACCAACCGGGCTGTGGTGGGTATGTGGGCCTGCGGGCCGCTCCAAGCAACAGCCTGGTGGACCAAACTCTCACAAGTCGAGCCTGGCCTCGGGCCGGGCTTGGGGAGTAGAAGAACTCCCAGAACCCCATCAACCAGGTAACCAGGTAACCAGGAACAGGGTCTCACTCACCAGGGTAAAATCGGCCCCAGTGTCTCTTAAGATCTTCACAGGGATGGGGTCTGCGTCCCCCATCCTTACGGTTCCTTGACACAGGAATGGGTGAACTTGCTTCTCCCCACTCAGCGCGGGTTCATCCCGCACTCTCTCGGCCCTCTGGTCCTCGAACATCACTAAAGCAACGTGTCCCCGCTGCTTAGGGCGTCTGCATTCCCGCGCGACGTGTCCGGGTATTCCGCAGTTGTAGCAGCGGCCCCTCGGCGGAGACCATCCGCCACCGCTCGCCTTAGCACTGCCTCCAGAGGCCGTCGCACCCTGTGTCTTTCCCGAACCGCTTGTTGACTCCTTGGTCGCAACAACAGCTCCCGAGCTCTCCGCATGGTTCTTCTTGATCGGTTCTACAGCACCTTTTGATCCTCGGGTGTTCCAACTTGAGAGGTGGGATTTGGGAGAACTCGCTCCTGTCCTCCATCCATCCGTCCTTCTATAACTCCTATCGTTTCCGACGTATGCGGGTGGTCGGTTCTGTCCCTCTCGGCGTGGGCGTAGGGCTTCTTCTAGCATGTCGGCCCGGTCGGCTGCGGCCCTCAGGTCCTTTATGTCCGCCTCCTTTACCCTCATCCTGATCTCAGGAGGGAGCACGGACATAAACTTTTCCATGACCATTAGTTCCTTGATTTCTTCGGCCGACCCCGCTTCTTCAGAGTCCATCCACTTAAGGAACTTTCTTTCCATGTCCCTCGCCGTCTCCGCATACGATTTTCCTGGCGACCGGGTACATTCTCTAAACCTCTTTCTGTAACACTCTGGCGTGAGCTTAAAGGAACGGAGCACAGCTCGTTTTACCGCATCGTAGTTAGTGCATTCTTGGAAGTCGAGCATAGTGAAGGCTTCACGAGCTTCACCTGTGAGCCTCCCTTGGACCAACTCCGCCCACTCCGCCCTCGGCCACCTCTTCATAGCAGCAACTCTCTCAAAGTGATCAAAGAAACTTTCGGCTTCACTAGGCACAAAGACCGGCAGGTCTCGTTCCCTCACTCGTCGGTCTTCCTGTGGCGGGGCAGGGGCACCTAGTCCCAGTTCAGCTCGCTTCAGCTCCACCTCCTTGTTGGCTTCTATTTCCTGTTGTCTCAGCCCTCGCTCGTGTTCTTCCCTGCGTAACTGTGCTTCTCGCTCTTGTTCTTCCCGGCGCCGCTGTGCTTCTCGTTCCTCACGCTGCATCTGTGCTTCTCGCTCCTCACGCTTCATCTGTGCTTCTCGCTCCTCACGCTTCATCTGTGCTTCTCGCTCTTGCTCTTCTTTGCGCTGTTGTGCTTCTTCTCTCCTCAGCTGCGCTTCTGCTTCTCGCTCTTCTTTGCGCTGCTGTGCTTCTCGCTCTTCTTTGCGCTGCTGTGCCTCTCGCTCTTCTTTGCGCTGCTGTGCCTCTCGCTCTTCTTTGCGCTGCTGTGCCTCTAGCTGCAGCTTCATTATTTCCAGCTTAATGCTGTGCCTGCTGCCGCTGGATCCCCTGCTGCTTCCACCAATACTCAGGTGTTCACCCTCACTGGCAGGCGTTTGGGGCCGTTCCTCCCCCAAAGCTTCGTCTCGAGCCTTGAGCTGAGCCATTATCTCTAGTCTTCTTTCACCAACTCGGGCAGATTTCAGCTTTATTCCAAAATGATCCGCTATAGCCTGTAACTGTGCCTTGGTGCACTCTTCCAGCACCTGTTCGTCTCTAGAGTCAATAAACCTCGCTACTTTATCATCCTCCATCTTGTGCTACGAGTGTTAACCTGCACCTGATCTCTAACACCACTGCCAAGTACCACTGCAACCTTTACTCCGATCTATATCCTGGCGAGGTCGCCAATGTTGGGGTTTCACCTCTCTTCTCTCTAGTCCGGGGTGAGCAATAGTTATGCCCAAGGTAACTCACCGTAGCCCTGCGGGTCTTCCCTCGATCCTCACGGCGCCACTGCACGCCAGGAGAGTCTCCCAGTCAATCTTAACGGCCTCTTATTAAGAAAGAGTGAGAACACGACTCGTTCACATCGACTGTCGTGTGCCCTCCCCAACAATAGGGCTCTACGGTTAAACACAAGGTCGCCAACTGGTGTTTTTGGTGGCCAGTAACACCATCAGTGGACTGGTGTATGTAGTGGTAGCCTTGGCAAGGTCACACTCAAAGATCAGGAATCAGGCAGGTACTTATTGTTATCACTCTATGTTTACCAGTATAATATAGCCACAAGATCAATGGAGGGGAATATAAAAGCACAAAGAGAGTTTTGTATTTTACTTAAAATGTATGAAAGATGTCACAAGGCCACACAATAATCGATAAATCAACTGATCCTGACTCGGCCGGTAATTCCCACGGATATTATGCGATCACTAGAGGGCAACACTCTCCCCTCCTCATCAAGTGTAAAGAACAGCTGATCGCAATGGTCTCTCCGCGCGAAATTTGCTTGTTTTCTAGATTCACGCGCGCTGTTTCTTTAAATTCTCCAATATTACTAGAAACTCGCACACTCGATATTGGCACAAAAAAAACGAATTACTTAGTTACACTGTACTCAGGCTCAAACAGTCTTTTCTACAATCAATCCTACAATGATTCACTGTAATGGCTTTACATTGTTCTTCACTCAGCAATATATTATGAAATATTAACACTGGAGTTTTCAATACTTTCTCTCGTGGGCGATAACGCAATATTTCACCGTATTCACAAATGATTATTCACTGAATGAACATAGACATATATATGGTATATAAATCAATCATCAATACATGGAAAATAAATAGTTTCTGGGCACATAGCCTAACCTCCAAATACTGGCATAATCTTATATATATTTTTACCACTATATGTTCATATCAAAATCTATAGAAAGATATACACAACACAGTAAATTTATCACTGGTTCCTGGTGCCTGTACACACCAATAATCAACATGAATATTACAAGTACTCTTGATAGTACTGTCTAGCACACTGGTGCTTTATCGTGACATGGGTGAGTCTTGCTCACGACATATAAAATCCTCAGGCTAGAAAATATAGCCAAATAATATAGCTAACTAAAGGAATATGGGGAGGGAACTAGAAACACCTACTTCACCCTATCCTCCGATGAGAGTCGAGATGTAGCTCCTGGTCCTCGTGTCGGGAACGCCCCCACACTACACGTCGTCGTGTCCTACCAGAGCCTCTCGTCGTCCCACCGTTTAGCGCGTCGTCTCCGTGCCTCCTCACTGCAGGTCCGTCCTCCTTCTTCACTTCTTGAAGGTTGGAGTCGGTCTCCTGGCCGTCGTCTTCTCCCAGCAACGGCTGTCGCCTACGTCTCAGCTACAGTCGTCCGGTTTCCCCAAATAGTCCTCTCTTCCTCAGCTACCCAGTGGCTCTGTCAGCCACTACGCTGTCACGAACTGGTGAATTGCCACAGACGTCAACACACGTCACTGCACGGCTTCACTGCTACTGGCACAGTACCTGACTGGAGCACTTGTTGCTCAAATAACCGTCAATTCCCTCTTCTGGTTCAACACATGAACTAGGGAAGACTTCTCAGAGTACTGGCGGACTTCCGGTGACGCGTAAATCCACGGGAGCTGGAATAACTGTCCGACTGACAGGACCACTCGTCGCACGTCCGACCTCTATGACGTGTCGTGTCTGACTGCTGGCGCCAGCTTGGCGCGCTGGCCGGACCCCCTTCCTTCGTGACGTCACTTTCGCTACGGGAAGTTTTCATTGGCTCCCGGTGCCACCTTGCTGTCGGTGACCAATCCGGTGCCACTGACGTCACACGGTTTTGGCGGGAGATCAGTGAGGCCAGCGCCATCTTGGCTCCCTAAAGGGCCTATACCACAGGCCAAAATATTACTATTTCACAAATTTCTCGGCTCTCCGAGAACACTTCACTCTCTCCCATATACCAAATTGTAGCCTGCAACGTAGAGAAAGCTTGGGAAAAGTAGACATGACTCTTACTGCAGGCGTGGGAGAATTACAAAGGGGGGGAACTCCGTCACAATATCTAGAGTTAACAAAAAAGTATTCAATAAGACTGAATATAATTATTAACATTAAATTGTAGCTAGGTTCCCTTGTTAATGTAAAATTACTTTGAGAGAGGAACCGGCTTGAGGGCATTGCCCGACTGGGAGGAAGGCTCCCGCATCATAGCTTAACATAACAACAACAAGAGAGCAGCCACCACGCTGTCTTGGCTAGCTGGTGTAACCAACTAGACACCCCGTTTACGTGTCAACACCAGCAACACAGCCTAACAACCATCACAACAACGACTGTATCCGGCTTATCAAGTATTTTGTATCTGAATTATAATGTGCACATTTATTCATTTATAAAAATAAGTCGGTCATGATGTATGAACAACCCAAACCACATGTTCGTGTACAACATTTACAGCCCTCACAGTTCATGCCATACCTGTAATTGATATGTTTAGGGAACTTTGATTAATTCCTTGCATCCCATACAGGTAAATTGTGAGAGGAGCATCAAGAAGTTGAGCAGACAGTTGGTTCATACACATTACTATTGTTTGACAAGCTTTGTTCTTCCCACAAGCCGCCATTATGTGGCACAAGGAGGCACAGGGCCACACCCAATCTGAGGCTACACCTACACGCCTTACCAGACCCACACTACTGGCACAGCTAAGCCATTAATACTCTTAGTAGTAGTAGTCATAATTAATTATTATTAGTAGATTAGACCACCATATGTGGTAAACTGAATTATAACAAATTAAAAGGTAAACAATTGGTAGTTTAAGAAGGAGCCATAACAAAGTGGTTTAGGCTACCAATTGTCCCTCCCAATAGTGTGTAAGAAGATTTCAGGCAGTTTACAAGTATATACAGTCCACTCAATTAATTCTTACTTACTAAGAAAAATAAATAAGACATAACTTTATTTTATTAAAGTCAATTTGAAAAAGAGAGATTAGCTGCCTGGAATTTCCCCACATTATTTGCACATTATAATTCAGATACAAAATACTTGATAAGCCGGATACAGTCGTTGTTGTGATGGTTGTTAGGCTGTGTTGCTGGTGTTGACACGTAAATGGGGTGTCTAGTTGGTTACACCAGCTAGCCAAGACAGCGTGGTGGCTGCTCTCTTGTTGTTGTTATATTAAGCTATGATGCGGGAGCCTTCCTCCCAGTCAGGCAATGCCCTCAAGCTGGTTCCTCTCTCAAAGTAATTTTACATTAACAAGGGAACCTAGCTACAATTTAATGTTAATAAATTGTAGCTTCAATAAGACTGAATTGTTAATTCAGTCTTATTGAATACTTTTTTGTTAACTCTAGATACTAAACTAGTCTATTAACAATGTTTCATAATGTAAATATCGATGACTTCCATGACGTCACGGAGTCGATGACGTCACGGAGTCTCCCATTTTCCATCCTGAAGGGATTACAGACTAAGGGAGACTGTGTTATATGTGTGTGTGTGTGTGTGTGTCGGTTTCCCGACAAACTTTTCCTGCAAAATATAAATGGTGCGACGTAGAGGACCCGTTTTTATTTTTTGGGAAGAGAGATGTGGTATGAAGTTCCTCCAGATTTATATACAAAATTCCCATAGCTTTAAAGGTAAACTTCCCAGCCCGTAGACTTAAATGGAAATCTTAGGGTCAAGACTTAAATAGAGTTTTTAGGCCATACTCTGTAGACTTAAATTAATTTCCTAGGCCATCGAATGTAAACTACCTAGGCCATAGATTTGAATGTAAATTTTTTAGCTCATAGACTTTATTGCAAACTCTTCCAGTAGACTTTAAATTTAAACTCCACAGTTTTCCTAGGCCATAGACATAAAAAGAAGTCCCCACAGAGTTCCAAAGTCTCCTATCCAAGATATTCGTCTCCGGGTTTACAGTTAGTTTACTAACGGCGGACGTCTCAGTGACCCTGCAATAGAGCAGTCTGTCATCCATCACCTTACACCTGTTATCCACCCGAGCACCACCACTGCCTCTGCCGCCATTGCAAGCCAAGCACTAGTGTTAAGCTGATTCCTCTAGTTTCTCTTTTCATTGTTTGTTATTGTTCAGTTTCCACGCTGCAATTCACCCGTTAAATGTCTCGAAAGGTATTCAACTAAAGGTTTCCTAACCTAACCTGACCTAACATCTGGATCAGATTGTAGGCAGGGGAAAGAATAATTATTAACAATTAAAATCGCATTTACAAACATTCCTCTGGGCGGTGTGTGTTTACAGGGAATAAATCTCATAAGCACTGTCTCCAGCAGGGAAGCTCGAGGAAGAGAGACAAAGACAGGAAGAGGCAGATAAAGAAAGGGAAAGAGAGGAAGGAAGATATGATGACCAAACTACACTTCAGGACGAAACGAAACGTCGTCGTTTCTTCATTTACTGTTGTTTCGTTTGGTCATTATATCTTCAGCCACGTTATTGTGACTCATCGTTTGCATAGGGAAGCAGAGAGAGATGACGGAGGTAAGAGTGTGAGTAATTATTCCCAGGGGTACCCCATGGTAATTCCCTTCCCGCCAAACACACACCGAAACTACGACGTTGGTGCAACGTTTGAACAAGTTTTAACACCTAACCAGTTATGACAACCAATATAGCAAGCTGTAACAACGTTCTAATACGTCATAAACACGTTAAGCCAAGATGTAACAACTTTATTACAAGTTGTAACAAGCGGAAAATAGAGACAGTTTCGGTTTGTGTTTCCAGGGTTATAACCTTTGCATTCCTTCATCTCCCATACAAAAGTATGGGAGATGTATTGTAAAACATTTATATGCGTTGAATAGGAAAAATGCAGAGAATGATTCATATTCTAGGTAGGAACTTAAGATGTGTATATTAGTCTACATAATATACACTACATAATATTAGATAATTAGTAAACATTGCGCTAACTTTCCCTTTTACTTAAAAAATATGCATTCATTGTCTCACAATAATTTATTTTTCTAAAGTTTCTTAACTGACTATAGAAAAGGTTTGCATCAGGTTTTGTCATAACCAAAAACTGGAATAGGTATTTAAATCTTTTCGTTCGTTATATTACAAAGGATTTTTAGCATTGTTATTTGTCACCATATATGAAATACAATTAGTAACAAGTGTTAATATTTTGTTTGTGAATAATTTTATGCAAATAGCAACGGACCTGTAATAATTTTTATATGAAGGGTTCTGTAATATTTGTCTCAACTGTTTGATGGGTGATTTCACAGAAACTTCCCTAAGGTTGAGGGTATGGCCTAGCCAATAATCATTAGCAGTTGCAAGAAAATCGTGCAGTATCTGCCTTATCTACTTGTGGAACAATCATTGACACAAATCATTGACACCATTTTACTCAAAATTGTCAGTATACGTCTTTTAAAATTCGGATTTTTTATATATACTAAGCAATTTTAATATTATTTTTAATTTTAAAATAACAAATTATATTTTGAGTTACCTTGTGAGGATATGCTTCCTAATGGTACAGATTTATTCCTGCTCTTATTGTTTATGGTTACTTGTATGTGTGCTTGCATGGCACAACTTCGTTATTTGTCATCCACTGTGTGTCAAGTTTGGTCTGAAGAGTCTAAAGAGGTCATCAGGTTTGACCTGGGTCATATAGTCCTGTTGTAACTGAGTAGAGAGATGAACAGTATCAGGCCTGGTGTACCATTACACAGGAGGAGAGTTTTGGTGGGCACTGCGGTGGGAGGGGCAGAGATGGGTTCTTTCTTCTCAAAACCATTAGGTTCTTACCACAATCCCTCTTTTTCCCCTTCTGAGACAATTTTGCTTTTCGCTGGATGATGTGGAAACCAAACAACGACTCTGGCAGAGGACTCTAGGTGCGCGTGCCAATCAGATACGTTTACAGAAAAGGCGGGAATGCCTAGCTTCTGCCATTGGTCAACAGGGGACGCTATCACGGAATCCCGGAGAGCATGTGGGCGTCATGCCTCAAGGCGTCATTCAGACTCCAGATTTCAAGAAGAGAGGACGCTGCCACACCTGAGCTCAGGGTCAGCTAATTCTCACCTAAGGCTGGGGTAAAAGTGCTCTTTTGTAACTGTTAAATCAGTATGACCCGTATCACTGATAGATTTTTTGGTGTGATTGGATTATATTAAGGATTACTGCAAATTACGTCGCAAACAACAGTTCGTGGATAAGCCGTGACCACTCGGTGTTCCTGAAGAGACAACACTAGCAGTGTGAAAGACCTGGAAAAGACACATGTGATTTCATTGAGCTAAACCGATGTGAGAGGGAAACCTCAGTTGTCTGGCAAGAGCCAGCTGTGTACTCACGGGATCCTAATATAATAAGTAACTGTGGTCAGAATTAGTGTCACGTGTACTCACCTAGTGAGTACACGTGACTTAGTGACGAGTGACGAGTGACGAGCACATGTGTCTTAGAGCAAGTGATTGCCTATGTAGCAGTGAAGAATCATTAGCGACAATCGCTGTGAAGAGATCTACGAGCAATGTTAAAGACTTGATGGTGTTGAAACGCGTGAAAGTTCGTATAATCGGAGTCGAGGGGAGAGTGTAGTTTCTCGCCCAGGACAGATCGTGCTCGCACATGCCAAGTCAAACCCGTCATGCGATGTGTATGTATGTGTGTAGGAGAGTGGGTGGGTGTAGGAGAGTGGGTGGGTGTAGGAGAGTGGGTGGGTGTAGGAGAGTGGGTGGGTGTAGGAGAGTGGGTCAAAAGTGACCCAGGAGTCATGACGGACAATAATTAATGTGGAAGTTTCAGGACTATGCTGGAGCTCTTTATGGTCGGTGTCTGCTGATTGGCCAGCTCGTGTGGTGTAATCAAGTTACTCCTGTGACGTGGAAGGAAAAATGGGCATCCAGAAGTGTAGAAATTCATCTGATGCAGCTTGAGGTGGTGCTAAATCGACTTTGTGCGGATTCAAGGTCGGGCTCCCACGCTGACGAAGGAGATATTCTTAACAGTATAGCTCACCACCAGAGTAGCAACAGCCTGCTTGTCGTCTGAGGCCACCTATATCATCGTCGGGGAGAATGAATGTCAGTGTATTAAGGAGTAATCGAATGTAAAACGGGCCCATATCTCTTTTTGTAATATTTTAGGGATAAGTAATCACCCAATCTCTGATGGATCAACCAGAGTATATCTTGCGACGTGCTTCCTCTGTGCTGGGATCTATTGAGATTGTGAAGAGTCAAACTGTCATCTCGGTGTGAGTGACAGGTTTTAACATATCAAGGTGGTGTCGCACCACTGTGGAGTGACCGATGTGTGCGTGCCTCACTAGCCTCACATCTTGTCCGCAGAGTCTCGACATCTCATGTCATGTCACTTATTTACATATTTATTCTCTGCCCATGCTTCTAAACTATTCATCAATATTAGCACAAGCATCTAATATTTATTCACTTGTCTATATTTCCCTTGACCTCTCAGTTGGGTCTGGTTTGCTGAATACCTCTCATAGGGGGTAGACTCGTTTTTCAAGCTACCTGGGATCATACAACTGCTCTCGCACAAGACTCACATATATGACTTATTGCTTATAGTCAATATTTTGCTTATGAATTAGTATATATGTGGTATATACCCAGTTATATTTTTTTCAAGGCCCAAACTCTTCCTCACGTACCAATTTACTTCTCACAGTACCCGTCCATCGCCGTAGACAGCATAATACAGAGCAGCTACATCCTATTGAAGGTTCGTAGTTTTGTTTTGAGAAATATTAGTTGTTCTTAGTAAATTATAATAAGAACTATAATTTATTACATAGAATAAAAGTGCTTCATCAATCAACATTATATACAGTAGTTTGTGCTATAAAGATCTTTAAAGAATATATTGTTGGTACGTCAACAGAAAACGATATTACGTTGAAATGTCTATGGAGTAAACTACTGCAAACAGGATGGTATAGTGTCAACTACCAACTGTAGGATGGGTATAGGGTCCACTTCCACCTGGTAGGTGGGTAAGGGGTCCATACCACTTGTAGGATGGGTCTGGGCCCATAAGATGGGTATAGGGACCACTATCATTCACAGGATATCCATGGGGTGCAATACTGCCCACTGGATGGGTATATGTTCCACTTCCACTCAAAGGATGTGTGTGGCATCTACTATACTTCCCACAGGATGGGTATGGGGTCCACAATTACCCACAGGATGAAAAGTTTGTCTACTACCACCCACAGGATGGGTATGGCCTCCATTGCCGCCCACAGCGTGAAAATAGGGTCCAGTACTGTCCACGGAATGGATATATGCTTTACTACTGCCGACATTATGAGTATATCGTCTACTACAGCCCACAGGATGGGTATGGGATTAACTACCACCCATAGGACGCATATGGGGTAAATTACCGCCCTTAGGGTGGGTATTGGGTCCATTACCGCCCACAGGATGGGTATGGGGTGGGGGTGCTACTACCCCCCAGGATGGGTATGGGGTCACTACCACCCACAGGATTGATATGGGGTCCAATACCGCCCACAGGATGGGCATTGGGTCCAATATCACCCACAGGATGGGTATGGGGTCCATTTCCGCCCATAGGTAATGGGGTAATGAGCAAGGGGTCCTCTACCACCATCAGGAAGAGTATTTTGGGTCCACTACTGCCCATAGGATGGGTATATGGGATTTATAATTATAATAAGCACTATTAGTTTATTATAATTTATTAGGTAAATTATTACTACTTAATTATTATAATTAAGTACCTAATTTCATCTTCATAGTTTCCTACTCTGTGATTTAAAATTGTTCTGTATCTAGTGTTACCCCAATCTCCCAATCTTTATACTTAATCCAATCAACTTTACCATTGTGATCATTGCTGTCTTCTTATATGTGCTAGCAATATGCTGTATTGTGCCTATTAATCTTTGTTAAATTATTATTCAAACTGTCAATGCAATCCATCTGAGCTACCTATGTGCTTTAATATACATTCAAATCTCTATCATCTCATTTTTATCTTGCAATGTGCCTGTTATCAATTTACAAATTTCGCTAGTGTTTACCTACTTAAAATTTTCTGTAAGATTAAGGACCTGCCCGAAATGCTGCACTTACTAGTGCCTTTACAAGAATGTAATCACTATGCTATGTATCCTTACAATCCCAATGTACCTTCCTGTATATATATCTATATAAATAGAAATGGAAATGTTCGTTTGTTCAAAATCGCTAATCTCTGAAAGCTCTTCACCGATTGCTTTGAAATTTTCACACAACGTTCCATTCGCATCCACCCAGGTTTATATATATATATATATATATATATATATATATATATATATATATATATATATATATATATATATATATATATATATATATATATATATATATATATATATATATATATATATATATATATATATATATATATACTACATAGATGTCACGTCTGTGACGGTAAAAAGAATGCTTTTTCGGAAAAACTGTGTTTTTCATGTGAGGAAAATTTTCGAAACCTCTTTTCCGATTGCTTTGAAATTTTGACACAAAGATGCATTCGAATAAGCACGTCTTTTTATATATCTACTATATTCATGCCTCACCTGTAACAGGAAAAAACATGCTTTTTAGAAAAAACCCGTAATCTGTTGAATGTAAGAGCAACACACGCTGTAATCTTTGAAAGTTCTTCAACAATTGCTTCGAAATTTTGACACAACGTTGCGTTCGAATAGGAGCGTGGTTTTATATACCTACTATATAGATGCCACCACTGTGACAGGCAAAAACATGCGTTTTTGAAAAACAGCGCCATCTGTTGCACATAATAGCAACACACACGCTTTAATGAATATGTCACGAATTCCACTTCAATGTTTCCAATTGCATTAATAAATTTAATTTTCATAGATTTCGATTTATTAATTTTTTTCTTGAATTATTTTGTGTGATATTGATTTGGAATTGAGCTGTGTTGTTCACCATACCGTTCATTTCGTAAATATAAGTATAGATACCACACCTGTGACAGGTAAAACTATGTTTTTTCTTGAAAAACAGCGCCATCTGTTGCATGTATGAGCAACACACATTCTATACTAAATACCTTTAATTCCATTTCAATGTTTCTGATTGCATTGATAAATTGAATTTTCCTAGATTTTGATTTATTTTCATCTTGATTTAATTATTTTGTGTGAATTGCATTGGAATTGAGCTGTGTTGTTTACCATACAGTTCATTTCGTGAGTATAGTTTATTTATATATTTTTTCATATTTTCATTTCATTTTTTAACTGTTTTTCTTATATTTCAGTGATGGGAACATCAGATAACTTGATGTTCCCAGTGATGGGAACATCAGACCATTTGGGAAGGCATCGGACGAGGGAGTGGGAAATGGTGGGGATGATGAGGGGACAGAAGTGGGAGATGTTGGGGAGTACGAGGGGGTAATGGTGGGGAAGGACAAGGGAAGGGGGAGTTTGGGATGGTGGGGACGAGGGGATGGGGGGAAAGGCGAATGGTGGGGAGGACAAAGGGACTGGGGTGTGGAGCATGATGGGAAGGAAGATGGGATGGTGGAGTGGCTAGCAACCTAAAATAAACTATACTCACGAAATGAACGGTATGGTAAACAACACAGCTCAATTCCAACACAATTCAAACAAAATAATTATATCAAAATGAAAATAAATCAAAACCTATGAAAATTCAATTAATAAGTGAAATCAGAAACATTGAAATGGAATTGAAACATATTTAGTATAGCATGTGTGTTGCTCTTACATGCAGCAGATGGTGCTGTTTTTCAGGAAAAACATAGTTTTACCTATTACAGGTGTGGCATATATACTTATACTTACAAAATGAACGGTATGGTAAACAACAGAGCTGAATTCCAACATAATATCACACAAAATAATAAAAAAATAATAAAATAAATCAAAATTTTTAAAAATAAAATTTATCAATGCAATCGGAAACATTGAAATGGAATTGTAACATATTTAGTATTGCGAATGTTGCTCCTACAAGCAACAGATGGCACTGTTTAAAAAAAACATGTTTTTACCTGTCATGGGTGTGGTATCTATATAGTAGGTATATAAAAACACACGTGCATTCGAATGGATCGTTGTGTCTAAATTTCAAAGCAAACGGTGAATAACTTTCGAAGATTACATCGTGTGTTGCTCTCACATTCAACAGATGGCGCTGTTTAAAAAAAAAAATATTTTTTTCCTGTCAAATGTGAGGCATAAATATAGTAGATATAAAAAAACATTCGCCAATTCGAATGCAACGTTGTGTCAAAATTTCAAAGTAGTTGGTAAAGAGGTTTCGAAGATTTCCCCTCATGAAAAACACAGTATTCCAAAAAAGCATGTGCTTCCCCGTCACAGACATGACATCTATATAGCATGTACATAAAAACGTGCTCGGATGCGAATGGAACGTTGTGTGAACATTTAAAAGAATTTCGGTGAAAAACTTTCGGAGATTAGCGATTTTGAACAAACTAACATTTCCATTATTATTTGTATAGATTTACTAGCAGTGTCCGGCCACGCGTTGCTGTGGCTCAGAAACGCATGTGCGTTGCTGAGCCACAGTAACATTCCGAGTCCTCCCCACCATTTCCCTCTCACCCATCTCCTCGGCCTCCCAACCGTTCCTCACTCCACTGTCCCCTCGTCCTCCCCACCATTCCCATCTCCCCACCATCTGCATGACCTTCTGCACTACCCTCTTCACCACCACCTTCACCAGCATCTTCACCACCATCTTCACCACCATCTTCACCACCACCTTCACAGCCCTACTTCCAGTATTCCTAAATTTTAAAACCATTTCCCTTCCCCCTATCACTGATGGCTCTTAAGTCTTCTGGACAGAACTCTCCTCCTCGCACTATATTACTGCTCCACACACATATATATATATATATATATATATATATATATATATATATATATATATATATATATATATATATATATATATATATATATATATATATATATATAAATATATATATATATATATATAAATGTGCACTTAAGTTCCTGAAGGAGCTGGGCGAGGAACTCATTGGGAAGACTAGAGACCCAAGAGCGGCCAGTTTTATGTTTCAGCGCCTCAGTGTCGCTGTTCAGAGGGAACAAGCGTGCTGTATCTTGGGTACGCACCCGACCCCCGAGGAGCTGGACGAGGTCTTCGAACACTGATTGGTATATTGTTGTATAAGTGTGTGTTTTCTGTAAACTGTAGCATTGCAATAAAATCAAATAAAAAAAATAATAGGGGTGGTAGGAGAGGAAAAGATTAAAGTATTCAGTGAGAATCCACAAGGTCTTCTCTGAACACTATTTATTTTCTTCTTCGAGGATGTGGGTCCCTTTAATTAAACCAGTGGTGGTACCCCTAAATATATACAATATATATATATATATATATATATATATATATATATATATATATATATATATATATATATATATATATATATATATATATATATATATATATATATATATTATTAAATATGACCGAAAAAGTAAGATTAATAATTCTAACACGAATTTTGTTAGGCAAATCGGGCCTTGCATAGTAGGCCGAGAAGTGCATTCTGGCTACTAGGTACTACATACATATATATATATATATATATATATATATATATATATATATATATATATATATATATATATATATATATATATATATATATATATATACATATATATATATATATATATATATATATATATATATATATATATATATATATATATATATATATATATATATATACATATATATATATATATATATACATATATATATATATATATATATATATATATATATATATATATATATATATATATATATATATATATATATATATATATATATATATATATATATATTATTAAATATGACCGAAAAAGTAAGATTAATAATTCTAACACGAATTTTCTCAATCTTTCGTACATTTATTTTCACTGTTGGTGGTAATTCAAAAGTCAATTCTCCAAAATTCATTTTTATTTCTAGTCTGACGCGACACTTGAGCGCGTTTCGTAAAACTTATTTCATTTTCAGAGACTTTAGTTACACATACACAACTGAATAGAACTTACACTTCTCCGATTTGTTTATATCTACATTTGAGTGAGGTGGATGGACATATATTCTCTTCCCACAACCAAACCATCACCAGAGAAATCCTAGTAAACAACACAGAAATCATCGATAGATACAGCGATAACAGGCGGCTTGACGTTTGTGAGGCACTACACATTAAGAAGTCAACACCAGCAATCAACAGCCAATTAATGCACAACTATATTCTACCCACCTCAAGACTCTGCTCCAATATAGAAGCATCAAGAAATATGGACCAATAGGCTTTCTACAATCACTTCTATTCAATACCCATTGTTTCGTGTTCTGTCTTGTGTTGATGAATTTAATACCCTATTAAATACCACCTCACCCCATCCACCTCACTCAAATGTAGATATAAACAAATCGGAGATGTGTAAGTTCTATTCAGTTGTGTATGTGTAACTAAAGTCTTTGAAAAAGTAATAAGTTTTACGAAACGCGCTTAAGTGTCGCGTCAGATTAGAAATAAAAATGAATTTTGGAGAATTGATTTTTAAATTACCACCAACAGTGAAAAGAAATGTACGAAAGATTGAGAAAATTCGTGTTAGAATTATTAATCTTACATTTTCTGTCATATTTAATAATATATGTCTACAGGAAAGACTGCTACCAAAATATACTAATATTAAAATGCACGACCCAGCAGCAAGGAATCAAGCCTTCATGATAAAATATCGCCAGGATCTGATTCGTGATCAGATATACAAGGCAGAGAATGAAATCAAAGACAACAAAACGCAACTACTTCATGCTACGAACGAGTGGAGAAATAGCAACATCGACGAAAGTATCCGTACCCGGATTGAACAACACCTCGCCATCCTCACAGACCGACATCACCTTAACACTGAAACAAGGATTATCAAGAAACTAACAACGTTATATGGAGGACCTATGGCAATTCCACGACCAAGAGATGGCTTCCTGAACCTTGCAGGAATTAACCTCACTGAGGACCAAGTCACTCTCCTAAATCTGGGCATAAACTGTCACGTTATGTCCAGACCGAGTGAGATGGCCCGGAAAGTGGAGTTGGAAATTCTGTTGGACGACATATTCGACCTCGAGATACAGAAAAAGGTCACTACCAAAGATACCTTACAAACACAACTTATTGCGGAAGGAGGAAAGAATCGAGGCAATTACAGAAGCACCATACTGTCCCCCGAGCTCAAAGCGGCAGCTAAAAGCCTTCGTGAGAACAAGGAGATAGTTGTCTGGAGAGGTGACAAGTCGCCAATATACGTCATTCTTAAAAAAGACGAATATCTGGCGAAAATGAACCTCATACTCTCTGACCAAACTAAATTCCAAAGGGTAACGAAGGACACTACAGCCGAATTGAAAGCAAATGTCAACAAACTGATCGAAACTGTGAACGCCAAGAAATCAGGACTCCACCTGTCAAAGATTATTGGGGAATATAAACCTGGATATGCGTATGGAAATGTCAAGACACACAATCCTGGAAACCCACTTCGGCCAATCATTAGCCAGATACCCACACCCACGTACAGACTGTCGAAGCGACTCAACGGCCTGCTGACTCCTGATGTCCCTTGCGCCTTCAGCCTGAAGTCTCCAAAGGAATTTGTTGACTTACTGCGGGGCACACGGGCCACAGGAATAAGACCCTCGTTGGACGTAGAATCGCTGTTCACCAACGTACCTGTGGACGAGACAATCGGGATGATAGCCGACAGAGTGTATCGTGATCCAGCCTGTACTCCTCTTGACATACCAGAAAATATCCTAAGGAAACTACTCCAAGCTTGTACTAAAGAGGCACCCTTCTTGAGCCTGGATGGGCACATGTATAAGCAAGTAGATGGGGTCTCCATGGGTTCTCCCCTAGGTGTCCTGTTTGCAAACTTCTACATGGGTACCATCGAGCAAAAAGTCTAAGTCGACATGAACTTGAAACCGGCCATATACTGCAGGTATGTTGACGACATTTTTACACAGGTACCTGATGTCAGACATCTGCAAGAGCTGAAGGAGGCATTTGAGCGGAGTTCCGTGCTGCGTTTCACTTACGAGATGGAAAAGGATGGGAAGCTGCCCTTTGTAGATGTAACAGTCATGGAAAAGAGCGGAGGTTTCCACACTGCAGTCTACACTAAGGAAACGAACATAGGAATGTGCCTAAATGCCAAAAGCGACTGCCCAGATAGGTACAAGAGGAGTGTTGTTAACGCATATGTCGACCTTGCTCTCAGCCACAGCTCAGAATGGAAGCAAGTCGATGAAGAACTCTGTAGGGTAAGGCAGGTCCTAGTCAACAACGGCTTCTCCAATGGTTTCGTCGAAGACATCATAAAAAGGAAAGTGAAACGCCATGCAACCTCTGAAGAGACAACTAACACAACACCTATACCCCCTATTAGACTATTTTACAGGAACTTCTTTTCCACAGCTCATAAAAAGGAGGAAAGGGTCCTGAAAGATATTGTTAATAGAAACGTTATCATTACAGACAAATATCAGAGGATACAACTGACGATTTACTATAAAACCAGAAAAACGGCCAGCCTACTCATGAGAAACTCTCCAGACACAAAGCAGAACGCTTTAAAAGAGACCAACGTCGTCTATGCCTACAAATGCCCTCTTGGGGACTGTAAGCTCCAAAAAACCTAGTATATAGGCAAGACAACAACATCTCTTTCTAGGCGTTTAACGATGCATAAGCAACAGGGCTCCATTAAGGAACATATAATCTCTTCCCACAATCAAACCATCGCCAGAGAAATCCTAGTAAACAACACAGAAATCATCGATAGATACAGCGATAGCAGGCGGCTTGACGTTTGCGAGGCACTACACATTAGGAAGTCAACACCAGCAATCAACAGCCAATTAATGTACAACTATATTCTACCCACCTCAAGACTCCGCTCCAATATAGAAGCATCAAGAAATATGGACCAATAGGCTTTCTACAATTACTTCCATTTCAATACCCATTGTTTCGTGGCCGTTTTTCTGGTAGGGCCAGCCTACTCATGAGAAACTCTCCAGACACAAAACAGAACGCTTTAAAAGAGACTAACGTCGTCTATGCCTTCAAATGCCCACTTGGGGACTGTAAGCTCCAAAAAACCCAGTATATAGGCAAGACAACAACATCTCTTTCTAGGCGTTTAACGATGCATAAGCAACAGGGCTCCATTAAGGAACATATAATCTCTTCCCACAACCAAACCATCGCCAGAGAAATCCTAGTAAACAACACAGAAATCATCGATAGATACAGCGATAGCAGGCGGCTTGACGTTTGCGAGGCACTACACATCAAGAAGTCAACACCAGCAATCAACAGCCAATTATTGCACAACTATATTCTACCCACCTCAAGACTACGCTCCAATATAGAAGCATCAAGAAATATGGACCAATAGGCTTTCTACAAACACTTCTATTCAATACCCATTGTTTGTGTTCTGTCTTGTGTTGATACTTTTAATACCCTATTAATATCCCCTCTTGTTCTGTCTTGTGTTAATGCCACATCACCCCTCCCACCTCACTCAAATGTAGATATAAAATCGGAGATTCGTAAGTTCTAATCAGTTGTGTATTTGTGAACTAAAGTCTTTGAAAATGTAATAAGTTTTACAAAACGTGCCCGTGTCGCGTCAGACTAGAAATAAAAATGAATTTTGGAGAATTGATTTTTGATTTACCTCCAACAGTGAAGCGTAATGTACGAAAGATTGAGAAAATTCGTGTTAGAATTATTAATCTTACTTTTTCGGTCATATTTAATAATATAATATATATATATATATATATATATATATATATATATATATATATATATATATATATATATATATATATATATATATATATATATATATGTATATATATATATATATATATATAAATATATATATATATATATATATATATATATATATATATATATATATATATATATATATATATATATATATATATATATGCGAACAAGCCTGAATGGTCCCCAGGACTATATGCGAATGAAAACTCACACCCCAGAAGTGACTCGAACCCATACTCCCAGAAGCAACGCAACTGGTAACTACAGGGCGCCTTAATCCGCTTGACCATCACGGCCGTCAAAAGGAAGTAATAGCCGAGGCTATTTGAGCCACTTCCCCGACGGCAACTCGGATGGTAATCTTGGGCATAGCATTTCACCAAATCACCTCATTCTTTGGGGCACACGTGAGGAACACAAATGCGAACAAGCCTGAATGGTCCCCAGGACTATATGCGAATGAAAACTCACACCCCAGAAGTGACTCGAACCCATACTCCCAGAAGCAACGCAACTGGTAACTACAGGGCGCCTTAATCCGCTTGACCATCACGGCCGTCAAAAGGAAGTGATAGCCGAGGCTATTTGAGCCACTTCCCCGACGGCAACTCGGATGGTAATCTTGGGCATCTTGGGAAGTGGCTCAAATAGCCTCGGCTATCACTTCCTTTTGACGGCCGTGATGGTCAAGCGGATTAAGGCGCCCTGTAGTTACCAGTTGCGTTGCTTCTGGGAGTATGGGTTCGAGTCACTTCTGGGGTGTGAGTTTTCATTCGCATATAGTCCTGGGGACCATTCAGGCTTGTTCGCATTTGTGTTCCTCACGTGTGCCCCAAAGAATGAGGTGATTTGGTGAAATGCTATGCCCAAGATTACCATCCGAGTTGCCGTCGGGGAAGTGGCTCAAATAGCCTCGGCTATCACTTCCTTTTGACGGCCGTGATGGTCAAGCGGATTAAGGCGCCCTGTAGTTACCAGTTGCGTTGCTTCTGGGAGTATGGGTTCGAGTCACTTCTGGGGTGTGAGTTTTCATTCGCATATAGTCCTGGGGACCATTCAGGCTTGTTCGCATTTGTGTTCCTCACGTGTGCCGCAAAGAATGAGGTGATTTGGTGAAATGCTATGCCCAAGATTACCATCCGAGTTGCCGTCGGGGAAGTGGCTCAAATAGCCTCGGCTATCACTTCCTTTTGACGGCCGTGATGGTCAAGCGGATTAAGGCGCCCTGTAGTTACCAGTTGCGTTGCTTCTGGGAGTATGGGTTCGAGTCACTTCTGAGGTGTGAGTTTTCATTCATATATATATATATATATATATATATAAATCGCTAATCTCCGAAAGTTCTTTCACCGAAATTCTTTGAAATTTTCGCACAACGTTCCATTCGCATCCGAGCACGTTTTTATATACATGCTATATAGATGTCACGTCTGTGACGGGAAAGCACATGCTTTTTTGGATTACTGTGTTTTCATGAGAGGGGAAATCTTCGAAACCTCTTTATTGACTGCTTTGAAATTTTGACACAACGTTGCATTCGAATTGGCGAATGTTTTTATATACCTAGTATATACATGTCTCACATTTGACAGGAAAAAACATACTTTTTTTAAAAACAGCGCCATCTGTTGAATGTAAGAGCAACTCGCTGTGTATTCTCCGAAAGTTCTTCACTGATTGCTTTGAAATTTTGACACAACGATTCATTTGAATACACATGTGTCTTTATACACCTACTATATAGATGCCACACCTGTGACAGGTAAAAACATGTTTTTTTTTAAACAGCGTTATCTGTTGCATGTACGAGCAACATTCGCAATACTAAATATCTTACAATTCCATTTCAATGTTTCTGATTGCATTGATAAATTTTATTTATATAGATTTCGATTTTTTTTTTTAATTTTTTTGTGTGACATTGTTTTGGAATTCAACTGTGTTGTTTACCATACCGTTCATTCTGTATGTATAAGTATAGATGCCACACCTGTAACAGGTAAAACTATGTTTTTCTTGAAAAGCAGCACCATCTGTTGCATGTAGGAGCAACACACATGCTATACTAAATATGTTTCAATTCCATTTCAATGTTTCTGATTGCACTGATAAATTCAATTTTCATAGGTTTTGATTTATTTTTAATTTGATTTTATTATTTTGTTTGAATTGTGTTGGAATTGAGCTGTGTTGTTTATTATACCGTTCATTTTGTGAGTATAGTTTATTTTAGGTTGCTAGCCACTCCACCATACCCTCTTCCTTCCCACCATGCCCCACTCGACTCCTAGTTCAACCTTGAGGCCGAGCAAACGTCTGGACACCTCCTCCGCCTGGGAGCCGCCTGTTCACTTCTTGTTTTCGCGTTTTGGTTTTGCTACTGCCTTTTGGCATCCCTTTTCAACGGTCCGATTGTACGACGCCTGGCGCACATATCTCCTTGGGTCACGGGATTGTTGATAGATTTTTTTTTTGGCGTGTTCTGGCTGGATCTCCTGGTTTTTCAAAACAGCGTGTGTTGCTCTTTCATCCAACAGATGGCGGTTTTTCAAAAAACGCATGTTCTTTCCTGTCACAGGTGAGGCATGAATATAGTAGATATATAAAAAGACGTGTTTATTCGAATGCAACGTTGTGTTAAAATTTCAAAGCAATCGGTAATGAGGTTTTGAAGATTTTCCTAACATGAAAAACATGAAAAACACAGTTTTTCAGAAAAAGCATGCTTTTTACTGTCACAGACTGGCACGTCTAAGAAGAAGAACATTTCTCCAAGCCCGTTATTGAAAATTTGAATTATATGATCGTAAATGCCTTTTTGCTCAAACGTTAGCTTAGGGATATTTGATTGCACATACAACAACCGATCACCCGTGCTGTAATTTTGTTCACGACGCAATTCTACATCGAACGAAACAGCAGCAGATCGATTCGGTGACGGTTTTCCCAATTGACTGAGAACATTGTTCGCAATTTATAAGCACAAATCCTTAATCATTTATCAATGCTTCGCTGTATATTTCTGCTGTGAAATCCATGTTCATATTTGAATTTTCCTTGCGTATTCGACGGACAATATTTTAAGCTAAGTGCTATTTATATTTCTCCCATAACTCTGTTTGAGATGAAGGAAAACAGGCGGTCAATATGATTGCAAACAATACACGAATTTGATTTGGATGTGACGTGTTTGATGCATCATTAATGCATACATCCCAGCGTCTGTCGTTCTCCAATAAATACAGAGTTTGACATGCACTACGGAAAGTGGCATGTGTAACGCCATTGAAAAATCTCAGTTGCTGGAAAGACGTTGGACCGAGCACATTTACCAACAGCATGCGAATAAAGAAGCATTTATCATGATTGGGATGCACGGTGTACAGTGTGCCTATCATAGCCTATACAGGGGCCTCGTAGCCTGGTGGATAGCGTGCAGGACTCGTCATTCTGTGGCGCGGGTTCGATTCCCGTACGAGGCAGAAACAATGGGCAAAGTTTCTTTCACCCTGAATGCCCCTGTTACCTAGCAGTAAATAGGTACCTGGGTGTTAGTCAGCTGTCACGGGCTGCTTCCTGGGGGTGGAGGCCTGGTCGAGGACCGGGCCACGGGGACACTATAAAACCCCGAAATCATCTCAAGATAACCTCAAGATAACCTAGATCATAGTTTATTTGAATATACCAGGTTGTCCATCGACTCGCTGTCCTCTTCTGCATCGTTCAAATGATTTTCTGCTCGCATTCCATATGTAATATAGAGGCACTTCCGAATACAGCAGTGTTTTCGCAAACGGGTCATTTTGACTTAACGTTAAGAAAGCAGTTAACGTTGTAGCCGGTGGATTCATAACTATTTGTTGCACATTTGCAGCAGTGAAATATACGCGTTGTCCAGTTTCTTGTTTTTAAAAACAAAACCAAAAAATACTAAAAAAATATTTAAATTAAAATGCAGATCAATTGACACAGCTCAATTCCTCCGCCAATAGCACTGAAAAATAAGAACAGTTAAAAAAAAACGAAATGAAAAAATAAAAAATATACTATACTCACGAAATGAAAAGTATGATAAACAACACAGCTCAATTCCAATGCAATGTCACACAAAATAATTAAATCAAAATGAAAATAAATCGAAATCTATGAAAATTCAATTTATCAATGCAATCGGAAACATTGCAATTGAATCAAAACATATTTTATACAACTTGTGTTGCTATTACGTGCAACAGATGACGCCGTTTTTCAAGCAAAGCATGTTTTTACCTGTCACAGGTGTGTCATATATATCGTAGGTACATCAAAACACACGCGAATTCGAAAGGAACGTTGTGTCAAAATTTCAAAGCAATTGGTGATGAGCTTTCGGAGATTACAGCGTTTGTTGCTCTTACGTCCATCAGATAGTGGCATTTTTCACAAAAAGCATGTTTTTTCCTGACCAAGGTGAGTCATGTATATAGTAGGTATATAAAAACATGCGCCTATTTCAATGCAACGTTGTGTCAAAATTTCAAAGCAATCGGTAAAGAGGTTTCGAAAATTTCCCTCACATGAAAAACACATGACAATCACAGTTTTTCAGAAAAAGCATGTTTTTTTCTGTCACAGACGTGATATTTATATAGTATGTATATAAAATCCTGCCTGGATGCGAATGGAACGTTGTGTGAAAATTTCAAAGCAATCGGTGAAGAACTTTCGGAAAGTAGCGATTTTGAACAAACGAACATTTACACTTTTATTTATATATATATAGTTGTGGAGCAGTAATATAGTGCGAGGAGGAGAGCTCTGTCCAGAAGACTTAAGAGCCATCAGTGATAGAGGGAAGGGAAATGATTTTAAAATTTAGGAATACTGGAAGCAGGGCTGTGAAGGTGGTGGTGAAGGTTGTGGTGAAGGTGGTGGTGAAGATGGTGGTGAAGGTGGTGGTGAAGGTGGTGGTGAAGGTGGTGGTGAAGGTGGTGGTGAAGGTGGTGGTGAAGATGGTAGTGAAGGTGGTGGTGAAGGTGGTGGTGAAGATGGTGGTGAAGATGGTGGTGAAGGTGGTGGTGAAGGTGGTGGTGAAGATGGTGGTGAAGATGGTGGTGAAGGTGGAGGTGAAGGTAGTGGTGAAGGTGGTGGTGAAGATGGTGGTGAAGATGGTGGTGAAGGTGGAGGTGAAGATGGTGGTGAAGGTGGTGGTGAAGGTGGTGGTGAAGATGGTGGTGAAGGTGGTGGTGAAGATGGTGGTGAAGGTGGTGGTGAAGGTGGTGGTGAAGATGGTGGTGAAGGTGGTGGTGAAGATGGTGGTGAAGGTGGTGGTGAAGGTGGTGGTGAAGATGGTGGTGAAGGTGGTGGTGAAGGTGGTGGTGAAGATGGTGGTGAAGGTGGTGGTGAAGATGGTGGTGAAGATGGCGGTGAAGATGGTGGTGAAGGTGGTGGTGAAGATGGTGGTGAAGGTGGTGGTGAAGGTGGTGGTGAAGATGGTGGTGAAGGTGGTGGTGAAGGTGGTGGTGAAGATGGTGGTGAAGATGGTGGTGAAGGTGGAGGTGAAGATGGTGGTGAAGGTGGTGGTGAAGGTGGTGGTGAAGGTGAGTAGTGAAGTTGAGGACTACAGCGACGCGCGCCATCTGCCAGGTGTCACTCACGTGAGTGGCACCTGGCAGATGGCACGCGTCGCTCTAGTCCTCAAGGGTTTTGGGGGGAAATTTCCCGGAAGTTTGGCGCGTGTTGGAGGTAAGTGGGGCGCGTCGCTCTAGTCCTCGGGGTTTTGGGGTGCTTTTCTGTGTGTTCGGGTCAGGAAAGAGGGAAGCCATGTTGTTGGGGATGTAGGAGAGTATGTGGTAGAGTAAGAAAATACAAGGATAAGAGTGGAATATGAGGAAGGAGTAAATGAATATGTATGTGTGTTTTGTGTAGACTTCATCCTGTGTGAGGATAATAATTTTGATGATTGTGAGTAAGTAGAGATTGAGTGTAGATGAGAGGAGTCCCAACATAGTTTGTTATGTTGTTTGGGGTAGGGGTAGGGGAGGGAGGGAGGGAGGGAGGGAAGGGTGAGTGGAGCTTCCCCTTGTCGTCGTGAGACTGCTCGGGGATATTTGCGGTTAGACAAACCATTAACTCCCCTACAGGAAGCCCTAAGTGTGAGAGGATGAGAGAGTAGAGTCCAGCAGGAGGGATGTGAAACACTACCCTTAAGCGTTTTTCAATGTCCGCGGAGGGGTGTGCTTACTGGTCACAGGTCCAAGGGTAACTGAAAAGACTTTTCCAAGTAGTTGGGTTATATCTCCCCTCCCGGAGGGTAGGCAATGTCGGCCATTACTTCCTCAGACATGGCGGAAGTGGTTGGGCATCCATTACACAGTGCGTTTCGAACTGAAGTGCATTTCCAAGTAGTATGGTTGTATCTCCCCCTCCCGGAGGGTAGGCAATGACGGCCATTACTTCCTCAGACATGGCGGAAGTGGTTGGGCATCCATTACCCAGTGCATTTCGTTAAGGGGAGATGTAGCTACAGTCAGCAACTCCGTCTCTCTCTGTCTCTCTGTCTTTCTCTCTCTCTCTCTCTCTCTCTCTCTCTCTCTCTCTCTCTCTCTCTCTCTCTCTCTCTCTCTCTCTCTCTCTCTCTCTCTCTCTCTCTCTCTCTCTCTCTCTCTCTCTCTCTCTCTCTATCTCTCTCTCTCTCTCTCTCTCTCTCTCTCTATATATATATATATATATATATATATATATATATATATATATATATATATATATATATATATATATATATATCTACATTATATGCGGGGTTGCATAGTGTGTCAAGAACTACCTACGTGTTGCTAAACAGTCCAATCTCACACAAGGCAGTCATAAGGGCAGTAAAGGCTTGCAGAGACACATAAAGGAGTCAGGACTGAAGCCCAACAATTCATTTTTAGCTAAGCAAGTTACAATCATGACGAGCTAGTTACAAAATTCAATATAAGTCAACACATCGCCACGGAGACGCGATCTCTACCTACAAATTGTTCTTGTTAACTGTGATCATTGAAATGTATGCATGTTTACTCAATCTCCATCATCTCTTCGTCCTACATCCATTACTGTTGTGCAGAGGTTGTATCACACATCTGGCGTTATCATAGCAAGACTCCTGAATGAATGAACCGGCAGCCCCTCTCGCTGAGGTCCAACCTTCGTGGTGGTTTGAGGTGTAGTGAGATGGACGAGGTAATGGGTCGGCTTTACCCTCTCCCCGTCCACCCCCACCAAACCCATACCCCTACCACCCCCCTCCATGGCCAAACCATCACTGCTCCCTTCCCAGACCAAGTGTTCTGTGCTAAGCCTTAGTATCACCATTCTTTGCTCAAATAGCATTTTTTTAAGAATATCCAGTCATAAGCTGGTCTTCAATCTCATTATTATAACAAATCTTAATTTGATGTAAACACAACTGCGTGGGATATACATAGCACTCAGTGGACTCTCTCTCTCTCTCCAGATCATTTAATAGTTGGGGGAAAGTAACATCATTTCCTTTCTCCTGCTGCCGCTGTTCACGTATCTTTCTCCATTTCACTTAGACTTACGGCACACCAGAGGATGGAGGACGAATGTCAATTTTCGAGGCCCCATCGCTCACACCCTTATAACCTTGTAAGGTAACACGACCAACATGATGACATCATTCTTTGCTCAAATATCATTAATGTAACGTGGACAATATACTAACTTCGTTCTTTGCCCAAATAACATTTTAAGAGTAACGAGCAACTTTCTGTCGATGTCTGAATAATGAAATGTAAAACCATGTTTAGCCATTACATCCAAACACAATAAAATATTTTTGTTCCACACATACAAATTCCAAGCAAAGTAAGCATATATACGATAATATGGAAAACACAATCTTGCAAGCAAAGTAAGCATATATACGATAATATGGAAAAACACAATCTTGTTACTATTATTAAATTGACTTGCTCATTATCCCGAGTTCAACACACTCTCTCTCTCTCTTAAGACCTACATTATCCAATGTAAACAGTCCGGATGAGATGATAGTGAAATAGCTCTGGGTTAACAAATAACATTTTAAGAGTAACGAGCAACTTTCTGTCGATGTCTGAATAATGAAATGTAAAACCATGTTTAGCCATTACATCCAAACACAATAAAATATTTTTGTTCCACACATACAAATTCCAAGCAAGTAAGCGTATATACGATAATATGGAAAAACACAGTCTTGATACTATTATTAAATTGACTTGTTCATTACCCCCGAGTTCAAGGCTGTCTCTCTTAAGACCTACATCATCCAATGTAAACACCAATCGATGAGAATAAGACCGGTGAGTCGATAGTGAAATAGCTCTGGACTATGCCTATTTTCAGTTCGTGTAACACAGTCAATGTAGCGTAATGGGAAACCAGTCTTTCTACTGCCTACATAAATAGCGTTTGAAAATGTATGCAAGTCTAGACAAACTCCTATAGCCCTTACATTCTAACACAAATAAAATATTAGCACACGATTGCATCGCATTATATCATCATTAAGTAACGTGGAGAACAACTTTCTGGCTGTTGTCCGAATATCATTATTGAAATGCGAACCCCATTTAGCCAAACACAATATCTCCATTACATCTCATAGCATATGAATATTACGATATACCAGTTTTATCCCTCTATAACACAATGTAACGTAACGCAACGTAACGCAAATCAACTTTCTACAGGCCAAATATCGTTTTTAAATGAAAGTATGACTTAGTCCATCTTCATTACATCTCTCACCATATAAAATATTGACCTATACCAGTTTAGCCCTCTGTAACACAATGTAACGTAACGTAACGTAACGCAATCAACTTTTGCAGCCCAAAATGACATTTTTAAATAAAAGTACGACTTAGTCCATCTTCATTACATCTCTCACCATATAAAATATTGACCTATACCAGTTTAGCCCTCTGTAACACAATGTAACGTAACGTAACGCAAATCAACTTTTGCAGCCCAAAATGACATTTTTAAATAAAAGTACGACTTAGTCCATTTCCATTACATCTCCTTCCATATGAATATTACGGACTACCAGTTTTAGCCCTCTGTAACACAATGTAACGTAACGGGGAAAATCAACTTTGTCGGATGAGCAAATAACATTATTGAAAATGTCATCCATGTTTAGCCATTGCATCCAAACACAAGAAAAATATCACCGCTTTTCTTGAGAAACTTATATGTGGAGATCATATCTCCAGAGTCCACACAATAAGCCACACATCACACATCTTCTGTTTTCAAATCGCAGCTCGCATCTAATTTAATGTTTTTTTTTGTTTTGCAGAAACTATGTTTTTGAGATTATACTCAATGTCGGCAATTACTATTCGTATCATCAAACTCCTTTCAGTCAACAAAATTCACATTTCATATCGCGTGTGTAGATTAGAGAGAGAAGGCAAACATAGCTTGCAGCTAGTCAAAATTTATCATAACAGATATGATTTCACAGAGTTTTCAACCTTTGCCAGTTTTTTCAATGTTATCTCTTCACTCGTGCTAAGTGAGTCAGACAAAAATGTGACATTTCATTTCATTATTAGCCATGCAATATGGTATTAGCTAGGTAGTCAAAACATATAACAAACATTATTTCACAGGATTTTTTTCTAGCAAATATGCTTCCTTTAAGCAGTTCAACACATCAAACACAAGCTGTCCGCGAAATTCCCTTTAGTCAATAATCATTCTTTACAGTATTTCTTGACTAAAATAGCACTCCAAAACATATGTGGTCATTTTTATTCTCACTGTCGCACTATAGCCAATAATTTGTTTCGCAGAGTGACAAGTTATGCATAGTGACGAGATTTCATGCTGTGCATAGTTTAAGAGAGTTCTCACTGTATTAATTACGGTCATGGATATCTTATGTTATGTTTATGAAGATCATCACTTCTTATTTTTATCATTTTCTTGCCCCCCAGCTTTACACTCTTCTCATATTCTTTTCATATAAAGTTTGCTTACTGTTTTCCAGTAGTTCGGCTTCACATTACATATATTAATCAATTTTCAAATTCAGTTCAGTTTCTTTTCAATATCGCAGCTTTGTTGCCCCCCTGCCCGTATCTAGTTCAAGACCTCTTATTATCAATGTCATTAATATGGATATCATCAACCACGTATTGGATGTCTCAGACATTCAGTTATCAACGTAGTATGTGTTTAATGAACGTGAGAATCACTTCATGTGCGCTC
This sequence comes from Procambarus clarkii, assembly GCF_040958095.1. Lineage (NCBI taxonomy): Eukaryota > Metazoa > Arthropoda > Malacostraca > Decapoda > Cambaridae > Procambarus > Procambarus clarkii. The sequence goes on along the minus strand of NC_091231.1, from coordinate 21,769,347 downwards.
ATTTTAGTTTAGTTTAAAGTTTTCCATCTTGAATTAATACTACTATTGGATAGCTCAGACATTCAGTTAACATCTCAGTAAGTGAAAATCTCTTCATGTGAGCTCATTTTTAGTTTAGGATAAGGTTTTTCCATCGTGAAATGCTATTATCAGTAGCCAGGTATTGGATGACACTACCATTCAGTTTACAACTCAGTAACTGTTTACTGAACATTGTTATCCATCCATGCAACTGCATTTTTAGTTTTAAGTTTCTACATCGAAAAAAATAAAATATTACTATCACCAGCCATGTATCGGGTAGCTCAACCATTCAGTTTACAGCTCAGTAACTGTTTACTGAACATAGACATCCCTCCATGCGAGCTCATTTTTTAGTTTAAAGTTTCTCCATCGTAAAAAATAAAATATTACTATCACAAACCATGAATTGGGTGGGTCAACCATCCAGTTTACATCTCAGTAACAGTTTACTGAACATAGATATCCCTCCATGTGACCTCATTTTTTTTAGTTTAAAGTTTCTCCATCGTAAATAAAAAATAAAATATTACTATCACAAACCTTGTACTGGCCAGCTCCGGCATTCAGTTTAAAACTCAGTAAGTGTTTACTGAATGCAAATCGCTACATGTGTGGTCATAAGGTTTTCTCATCGTGAAATACTATTATCAGTAACCAGGTATTGGATGACACTACCATTCAGTTTACAACTCAGTAACTGTTTACTGAACATTGTTATCCATCCACGCAACCGCATTTTTAGTTTTAAGTTTCTACATCGTAAAAAATAAAATATTACTATCACCAGCCATGTATCGGGTAGCTCAACCATTCAGTTTACAGCTCAGTAACTGTTTACTGAACATAGACATCCCTCCATGCGAGCTCATTTTTTAGTTTAAAGTTTCTCCATCGTAAAAAATAAAATATTACTATCACAAACCATGTATTGGGTGGGTCAACCATCCAGTTTACATCTCAGTAACAGTTTACTGAACATAGATATCCCTCCACGTGACCTCATTTTTTAGTTTAAAGTTTCTCCATCGTAAATAAAAAAATAAATATTACTATCACAAACCTTGTATTGGCCAGCTCCGGCATTCAGTTTAAAACTCAGTAAGTGTTTACTGAATGCAAATCGCTACATGTGTGGTCATAAGGTTTTCTCATCGTGAAATACTATTATCAGTAACCAGGTATTGGATGACACTACCATTCAGTTTACAACTCAGTAACTGTTTACTGAACATTGTTATCCATCCATGCAACCGCATTTTTAGTTTTAATTTTCTACATCGTAAAAAATAAAATATTACTATCACCAGCCATGTATCGGGTAGCTCAACCATTCAGTTTACAGCTCAGTAACTGTTTACTGAACATAGACATCCCTCCATGCGAGCTCATTTTTTAGTTTAAAGTTTCTCCATCGTAAAAAATAAAATATTACTATCACAAACCATGTATTGGGTGGGTCAACCATCCAGTTTACATCTCAGTAACAGTTTACTGAACATAGATATCCCTCCACGTGACCTCATTTTTTAGTTTAAAGTTTCTCCATCGTAAATAAAAAAATAAATATTACTATCACAAACCTTGTATTGGCCAGCTCCGGCATTCAGTTTAAAACTCAGTAAGTGTTTACTGAATGCAAATCGCTACATGTGTGGTCATAAGGTTTTCTCATCGTGAAATACTATTATCAGTAACCAGGTATTGGATGACACTACCATTCAGTTTACAACTCAGTAACTGTTTACTGAACATTGTTATCCATCCATGCAACCGCATTTTTAGTTTTAATTTTCTACATCGTAAAAAATAAAATATTACTATCACCAGCCATGTATCGGGTAGCTCAACCATTCAGTTTACAGCTCAGTAACTGTTTACTGAACATAGACATCCCTCCATGCGAGCTCATTTTTTAGTTTAAAGTTTCTCCATCGTAAAAAATAAAATATTACTATCACAATCCATGTATTGGGTGGATCAACCATCCAGTTTACATCTCAGTAACAGTTTACTGAACATAGATATCCCTCCATGTGACCTCGTTTTTTAGTTTAAAGTTTCTCCATCGTAAATAAAAAATAAAATATTACTCTCACGAACCTTGTATTGGCCAGCTCCGGCATTCAGTTTGCAACTCAGTAAGTGTTTACTGAATGCAAATCGCTACATGTGTGCTCATTTATTTTAAAGTTTCTGAATCTTAAAATATTACTATCATCATCATCAACCATACTATCATCAACACCGTATTGGGCTGTCGGACATTCAGTTATCCACTCGGTGAGTGTTTACTGAACGTCGAAATCATTTCCTGTGTGCCAATTTTTTACTTGAACCCGTCTCCACTCCAAACCGGACCTGTGGTCCGAGTCAGGACGCAGGTCCTGACTGGTTTGGAGTGGAGACGGGTTCAAGTAAAACATGGGCACACAGGAAATGATTTCGACGTTCAGTAAACAGTCACCGAATGGATAACTGAATGTCCGACAGCCCAATACGGTGTTGATGATAGTATGGTTGATGATGATGATAGTAATATTTTAAGATTGAGAAACTTTAAACTAAATGAGCACACATGTAGCGATTTGCATTCAGTAAACACTTACTGAGTTGTAAACTGAATGCCGGAGCTGACCAATACAAGGTTTGTGATAGTAATATTTTATTTTTTATTTACGATGAAGAAACTTTAAACTAAAAAAAATGAGGTCACATGGAGGGATATCTATGTTCAGTAAACTGTTACTGAGATGTAAACTGGATGGTTGACCCACCCAATACATGGTTTGTGATAGTAATATTTTATTTTTTACGATGGAGAAACTTTAAACTAAAAAATGAGCTCGCATGGAGGGATGTCTATGTTCAGTAAACAGTTACTGAGCTGTAAACTGAATGGTTGAGCTACCCGATACATGGCTGGTGATAGTAATATTTTATTTTTTACGATGTAGAAAATTAAAACTAAAAATGCGGTTGCATGGATGGATAACAATGTTCAGTAAACAGTTACTGAGTTGTAAACTGAATGGTAGTGTCATCCAATACCTGGTTACTGATAATAGTATTTCACGACGAGAAAACCTTATGACCACACATGTAGCGATTTGCATTCTGTAAACACTTACTGAGTTGTAAACTGAATGCCGGAGCTGGCCAATACAGGGTTTGTGATAGTAATATTTTATTTTTTATTTACGATGGAGAAACTTTAAACTAAAAAAATGAGGTCACATGGAGGGATATCTATGTTCAGTAAACTGTTACTGAGATGTAAACTTGATGGTTGACCCACCCAATACATGGTTTGTGATAGTAATATTTTATTTTTTACGATAGAGAAACTTTAAATTAAAAAATGAGCTCGCATGGAGGGATGTCTATGTTCAGTAAACAGTTACTGAGCTGTAAACTGAATGGTTGAGCTACCCGATACATGGCTGGTGATAGTAATATTTTATTTTTTACGATGTAGAAACTTAAAACTAAAAATGCGGTTGCATGGATGGATAACAATGTTCAGTAAACAGTTACTGAGTTGTAAACTGAATGGTAGTGTCATCCAATACCTGGTTACTGATAATAGTATTTCACGATGAGAAAACCTTATGACCACACATGTAGCGATTTGCATTCAGTAAACACTTACTGAGTTGTAAACTGAATACCGGAGCTGGCCAGTACAGGGTTTGTGATAGTAATATTTTATTTTTTATTTACGATGGAGAAACTTTAAACTAAAAAAATGAGGTCACATGGAGGGATATCTATGTTCAGTAAACTGTTACTGAGCTGTAAACTGAATGGTTGAGCTACCCGATACATGGCTGGTGATAGTAATATTTTATTTTTTACGATGTAGAAATTAAAAACTAAAAATGCGGTTGCATGGATGGATAACAATGTTCAGTAAACAGTTACTGAGTTGTAAACTGAATGGTAGTGTCATCCAATACCTGGTTACTGATAATAGCATTTCACGATGGAAAAACCTTATCCTAAACTAAAAATGAGCTCACATGAAGAGATTTTCACTTACTGAGATGTTAACTGAATGTCTGAGCTATCCAATAGTAGTATTAATTCAAGATGGAAAACTTTAAACTAAACTAAAATGAGCGCACATGAAGTGATTCTCACGTTCATTAAACACTTACTACGTTGATAACTGAATGTCTGAGACATCCAATACGTGGTTGATGATATCCGTATTAATGACATTGATAATAAGAGGTCTTGAACTAGATACGGGCAGGGGGGCAACAAAGCTGCGATATTGAAAAGAAACTGAACTGAATTTGAAAATTGATTAATATATGTAATGTGAAGCCGACCTACTGGAAAACAGTAAGCAAACTTTATATGAAAAGAATATGAGAAGAGTGTAAAGCTGGGGGGCAAGAAAATGATAAAAATAAGAAGTGATGATCTTCATAAACATAACATAAGATATCCATGACCGTAAATAATACAGTGAGAACTCTCTTAAACTATGCACAGCATGAAATCTCGTCACTATGCATAACTTGTCACTCTGCGAAACAAATTATTGGCTATAGTGCGACAGTGAGAATAAAAATGACCACTTATGTTTTGGAGTGCTATTTTAGTCAAGAAATACTGTAAAGGATGATTATTGACTAAAGGGAATTTCGTGGACTGCTTGTGTTTGATGTGTTGAACTGCTTAAAGGAAGCATATTTGCTAGAAAAAATTCCTGTGAAATAATGCTTGTTATATGTTTTGACTACCTAGCTAATAGCAGATTGCATGGCTAATAATGAAATGAAATGTCACATTTTTGTCTGACTCACTTAGCACGAGTGAAGAGATAACATTGAAAAAAACTGGCAAAGGTTGAAAACTCTGTGAAATCATATCTGTTATGATAAATTTTGACTAGCTGCAAGCTATGTTTGCCTTCTCTCTCTAATCTACACACGCGATATGAAATGTGAATTTTGTTGACTGAAAGGTGTTTGATGATACGAATAGTAATTGCCGACATTGAGCATAATCTCAAAAACATAGTTTCTGCAAAAAAAAAAAATAACATTAAATTAGATGCGAGCTGCGATTTGAAAACAGAAGATGTGTGATGTGTGGCTTATTGTGTGGACTCTGGAGATATGATCTCCACATATAAGTTTCTCAAGAAAAGCGGTGATATTTTTCTTGTGTTTGGATGTAATGGCTAAACATGGATGACATTTTCAATAATGTTATTTGCTCATCCGACAAAGTTGATTTTCCCCGTTACGTTACATTGTGTTACAGAGGGCTAAAACTGGTAGTCCGTAATATTCATATGGAAGGAGATGTAATGGAAATGGACTAAGTCGTACTTTTATTTAAAAATGTCATTTTGGGCTGCAAAAGTTGATTTGCGTTACGTTACGTTACATTGTGTTACAGAGGGCTAAATTGGTATAGGTCAATATTTTATATGGTGAGAGATGTAATGAAGATGGACTAAGTCGTACTTTTATTTAAAAATGTCATTTTGGGCTGCAAAAGTTGATTGCGTTACGTTACGTTACGTTACATTGTGTTACAGAGGGCTAAACTGGTATAGGTCAATATTTTATATGGTGAGAGATGTAATGAAGATGGACTAAGTCATACTTTCATTTAAAAACGATATTTGGTCTGTAGAAAGTTGATTTGCGTTACGTTGCGTTACGTTACATTGTGTTATAGAGGGATAAAACTGGTATACCGTAATATTCATATGCTATGAGATGTAATGGAGATATTGTGTTTGGCTAAATGGGGTTCGCATTTCAATAATGATATTCGAAAACAGCCAGAAAGTTGTTCTCCACGTTACTTAATGATGATATAATGCGATGCAATCGTGTGCTAATATTTTATTTGTGTTAGAATGTAAGGGCTATAGGAGTTTGTCTAGACTTGCATACATTTTCAAACGCTATTTATGTAGGCAGTAGAAAGACTGGTTTCCCATTACGCTACATTGACTGTGTTACACGAACTGAAAATAGGCATAGTCCAGAGCTATTTCACTATCGACTCACCGGTCTTATTCTCATCGATTGGTGTTTACATTGGATGATGTAGGTCTTAAGAGAGACAGCCTTGAACTCGGGGATAATGAACAAGTCAATTTAATAATAGTATCAAGACTGTGTTTTTCCATATTATCGTATATACGCTTACTTGCTTGGAATTTGTATGTGTGGAACAAAAATATTTTATTGTGTTTGGATGTAATGGCTAAACATGGTTTTACATTTCATTATTCAGACATCGACAGAAAGTTGCTCGTTACTCTTAAAATGTTATTTGTTAACCCAGAGCTATTTCACTATCATCTCATCCGGACTGTTTACATTGGATAATGTAGGTCTTAAGAGAGAGAGAGAGTGTGTTGAACTCGGGATAATGAACAAGTCAATTTAATAATAGTAACAAGATTGTGTTTTTCCATATTATCGTATATATGCTTACTTTGCTTGGAATTTGTATGTGTGGAACAAAAATATTTTATTGTGTTTGGATGTAATGGCTAAACATGGTTTTACATTTCATTATTCAGACATCGACAGAAAGTTGCTCGTTACTCTTAAAATGTTATTTGGGCAAAGAACGAAGTTAGTATATTGTCCACGTTACATTAATGATATTTGAGCAAAGAATGATGTCATCATGTTGGTCGTGTTACCTTACAAGGTTATAAGGGTGTGAGCGATGGGGCCTCGAAAATTGACATTAGTCCTCCATCCTCTGGTGTGCCGTAAGTCTAAGTGAAATGGAGAAAGATACGTGAACAGCGGCAGCAGGAGAAAGGAAATGATGTTACTTTCCCCCAACTATTAAATGATCTGGAGAGAGAGAGAGAGAGAGAGAGAGAGAGAGAGAGAGAGAGAGAGAGTCCACTGAGTGCTATGTATATCCCACGCAGTTGTGTTTACATCAAATTAAGATTTGTTATAATAATAAGATTGAAGAGCAGCTTATGACTGGATATTCTTAAAAAAATGCTACTTGAGCAAAGAATGGTGATACTAAGGCTTAGCACAGAACACTTGGTCTGGGAAGGGAGCAGTGATGGTTTGGCCATGGAGGGGGGTGGTAGGGGTATGGGTTTGGTGGGGGTGGACGGGGAGAGGGTAAGGCCGACCCATTACCTCGTCCATCTCACTACACCTCAAACCACCACGAAGGTTGGACCTCAGCGAGAGGGGCTGCCGGTTCATTCATTCAGGAGTCTTGCTATGATAACGCCAGATGTGTGATACAACCTCTGCACAACAGTAATGGATGTAGGACGAAGAGATGATGGAGATTGAGTAAACATGCATACATTTCAATGATCACAGTTAACACGAACAATTTGTAGGTAGAGATCGCGTCTCCGTGGCGATGTGTTGACTTATATTGAATTTTGTAACTAGCTCGTCATGATTGTAACTTGCTTAGCTAAAAATGAATTGTTGGGCTTCCGTCCTGACTCCTTTATGTGTCTCTGCAAGCCTTTACTGCCCTTATGACTGCCTTGTGTGAGATTAGACTGTTTAGCAACACGTAGGTAGTTCTTGACACACTATGCAACCCCGCATATAATATAGAGAGAGAGATATAGAGAGATATAGAGAGATATAGAGAGATATAGAGATATATATATATAGAGAGAGATATAGAGAGAGATATAGAGAGAGATATAGAGAGAGATATAGAGAGATATATATCTATATATATATATATATATATATATATATATATATATATATATATATATATATATATATATATATATATATAGAGAGAGAGAGAGAGAGAGAGAGAGAGAGAGAGAGAGATAGAGAGAGAGAGAGAGAGAGAGAGAGAGAGAGAGAGAGAGAGAGAGAGAGAGAGAGAGAGAGAGAGAGAGAGACAGAGAGACAGAGAGAGACGGAGTTGCTGACTGTAGCTACATCTCCCCTTAACGAAATGCACTGGGTAATGGATGCCCAACCATTTCCGACATGTCTGAGGAAGTAATGGCCGTCATTGCCTACCCTCCGGGAGGGGGAGATACAACCATACTACTTGGAAATGCACTTCAGTACGAAACGCACTGTGTAATGGATGCCCAACCACTTCTGCCATGTCTGAGGAAGTAAAGGCCGACATTGCCTACCCTCCGGGAGGGGAGATATAACCCAACTACTTGGAAAAGTCTTTTCAGTTACCCTCGGACCCGTGACCAGTAAGCACACCCCTCCGCGGACATTGAAAAACGCTTAAGGGTAGTGGTTCACATCCCTCCTGCTGGACTCTACTCTCTCATCCTCTCACACTTAGGGCTTCCTGTAGGGGAGTTAATGGTTTGTCTAACCGCAAATGACCCCGAGCAGTCTCACGACGACAAGGGGAAGCTCCACTCACCCTTCCCTCCCTCCCTCCCTCCCTCCCCTACCCCTACCCCAAACAACATAACAGACTATGTTGGGACTCCTCTCATCTACACTCAATCTCTACTTACTCACAATCATCAAAATTATTATCCTCACACAGGATTAAGTCTACGCAAAACACACATACATATTCATTTACTCTTTCCTCATATTCCACTCTTATCCTTGTATTTTCTTACTCTACCACATACTCTCCTACATCCCCAACAACATGGCTTCCCTCTTTCCTGACCCGAACACACAGAAAAGCACCCCAAAACCCCGAGGACTAGAGCGACACGTCCCACTTACCTCCAACACGCGCCAAACTTCCGGGAAATTCCCAATTCCCCCCCAAAATCCTTGAGGACTAGAGCGACGCGTGCCATCTGCCAGGTGCCACTCACGTGAGTGACACCTGGCAGATGGCGTGCGTCGCTGTAGTCCTCAACTTCACTACTAAGGTGGTGGTGAAGGTGGTGGTGAAGGTGGTGGTGAAGGTGGTGGTGAAGATGGTGGTGAAGGTGGTGGTGAAGGTGGTGGTGAAGATGGTGGTGCAGATGGTGGTGAAGGTTGTGGTGAAGATGGTGGTGCAGATGGTGGTGCAGAGGGTGGTGCAGATGGTGGGGAGATGGGAATGGTGGGGAGGACTGGGAAGGTTGCTGTGGGTCAGCAACGCACATGCGTTACTGAGCCACAGCAACGCGTGGCCGGGTACTGCTAGTACATAAATAAATAAATAAATAAATCTATATAAATAAAAATGGAAATGTTTATTTGTTCAAAATCGCTAATCTCCGAAAGTTCTTCACTGATTGGTTTGAAATTTTTACATAACGTTCCATTCGCATCCGAGCAGGTTTTTTTATATACAAACTGTATAGGTGTCACGTCTGTGATGGGGAAAAACATGCTTTTTTGAAAGACTGTTTTTTTTCATGTGTTTTTTATGTAAAGGAAATCTTTGGAACCTCTTTACCAATTGCATTGAAATTTTGACACAACGTTGCATTCGAAGAGGCGAGTGTTTTTATATACATACTATATACATGCCTCACATGTGAAAGGAAAAACATTATGAGAAAGATTAAGACTGAGGAGGACAGCTTGAGGCTTCAAGAAAACCTAGACAAGCTGCAGGAATGATCGTGTGTGTGTACTTACCTAGTTGTACTCACCTAGTTGTGCTTGCGGGGGTTGAGCTCTGGCTCTTTGGTCCCGCCTCTCAACCGTCAATCAACAGGTGTACAGGTTCCTGAGCCTATTGGGCTCTATCATATCTACACTTGAAACTGTGTATGGAGTCAGCCTCCACCACATTACTTCCTAATGCATTCCATTTGTCAACCACTCTGACACTAAAAAAGTTCTTTCTAATATCTCTGTGGCTCATTTGGGCACTCAGTTTCCACTTGTGTCCCCTAGAGCGTGTGCCCCTTGTGTTAAATAGCCTGTCTTTATCTACCCTGTCGATTCCCTTGAGAATCTTGAATGTGGTGATCATGTCCCCCCCCACTCTTCTGTCTTCCAACGAAGTGAGGTTTAATTCCCGTAGTCTCTCCTCGTAGCTCATACCTCTCAGGTCGGGTACTAGTCTGGTGGCAAACCTTTGAACCTTTTCCAGTTTAGTCTTATGCTTGACTAGATATTGACTCCATGCTGGAGCCGCATACTCCAGGATTGGTCTGACATATATGGTATATAATGTTCTGAAAGATTCCTTACACAAGTTTCTAAAGGCCGTTCTTATGTTAGCCAACCTGGCATATGCCGCTGATGTTATCCTCTTGATATGAGGTTTAGGGGACAGATCTGACCTGATATCAACCCCCAGGTCTTTCTCTCTCTCTGACTCTTGAAGTATCTCATCTCCCAAATGATACCTTGTATCTGGTCTCCTACTTCCTACCCCTATCTTCATTACATTACATGTGCTTGGGTTAAACTCTAACAGCCATTTGTTCGACCATTCCTGCAGCTTGTCCAGGTCTTCTTGAAGCCTCAAGCTGTCCTCCTCTGTCTTAATCCTTCTCATAATTTTGGCGTCGTCAGCAAACATTGAGAGGAATGAGTCTATACCCTCTGGTAGATCATTTATGTATATCAGAAACAGGATAGGTCCAAGCACAGAGCCCTGTGGGACTCCACTGGTAACTTCACGCTATTCTGAGGTCTCTCCCCTCACTGTAACTCTCTGCTTCCTATTGCTTAGGTACTCCCATATCCACTGGAGCGCCCTACCAGTTACTCCTGCCTGTTTTTCCAGTTTATGCATCAACCTATTATGGGGTACTGTGTCAAAGGCTTTCCGACAGTCCAAAAAAATGCAGTCCGCCCTCCCTTCTCTTTCTTGCGTAATCTTTGTCACCTGATCGTAGAATTCTATCAAGCCTGTAAGGCAAGATTAACCCTTCCTGAACCCATGTTGATGGGTTGTCACGAAGTCTCTTCTCTCCAGATGTGTTACTAGGTTTTTTCTCACAATCTTCTCCATCACCTTGCATAGTATACAAGTTAAGGACACTGGCCTGTAGTTCAGTGCCTCTTGTCTGTCACCCTTTTTGTATATTGGTACTACATTAGTAGTCTTCCATATTTCTGGTAGGTCTCCCGTTTCTAGTGACCTACTATACACTATGGAGAGTGGCAAGCAAAGTGCCCCTGCACACTCTTTAAATACTCATGGTGAGATTCCGTCCGGCCCAACAGCATTTCTCACATCCAGCTCCAATAGGTGCTTCTTGACCTTACCTCTTGTAATTTTGAACCTTTCCAAGGTCACCTGGTTTGCTGCCATCTCTCCTAGCGCCGTGACTTCTCCCTGTTCTATTGTAAAACCTCCAGGAACCTTTTGTTGAGTTCTTCACACACCTCTTTGTCATTCTCTGTGTACCTGTCCCCGCCCACCCTAAGTTTCATCACCTGTTCCTTCACTGTTGCCTTCCTCCTGATGTGACTGTGTAGTAGCTTTGGTTCGGTCTTGGCTTTATTAGCTATATCATTTTCATACCTTTTCTCAGCTGCTCTTCTCACACCAACATACTCGTTCCTGGTTCTCTGGTATCTCTCTCTACTTTCTGGTGTTCTGTTATTACAGAAGTTCCTCCATGCCCTTTTGTTCAGCTCCTTTGCTTTCATACATTCCCTATTAAACCACGGATTCTTCCTTTGCTTCTCTTTTTTTTTTACTGTCGGGCTGGGACAAACCTGTTTACAGCCTCCTGACATTTGTGGGTGACATAGTCCATCAAGTCTTGTACGGACTTGGTTCCGAGTTCTGTGTCCCAATGTATATCCCATTGGAATTTATTCATCTCCTCATAATTTCCCTTTCGGTACGCCAGCCCTTTGTTTCCCAGTTCTTTTTTGGGGGTGATAAT
>NC_091231.1:21742544-21747544 GCF_040958095.1 Procambarus clarkii | reverse complement strand
AGCCTCTTATGCGGTACTGTGTCAAAGGCTTTCCGACAATCCAAGAAAATGCAGTCAGCCCAGCCCTCTCTTTCTTGCTTAATCTGTGTTACCTGGTCATAGAATTCTATTAAGCCTGTCAGGCAAGATTTACCCTCCCTGAACCCATGTTGTCGATTTGTCACGAAGTCCCTTCTCTCCAGATGTGCTACCAGGTTTTTTCTCACGATCTTCTCCATCACCTTGCATAGTATACAAGTCAAGGATATGTATGTATGTATGTATGTATGTATGTATGTATGTATGTATGTATGTATGTATGTATGTATGTATGTATGTATGTATGTATGTATGTATGTATGTATGTATGTATGCATGTATGTTCTCACCTAATTGTGCTTGCGGGGGTTGAGCTCTGGCTCTTTGGTCCCGCCTCTCAACCGTCAATCAACTAATGTACAGATTCCTGAGCCTATTGGGCTCTATCATATGTACATTTGAAACTGTGTATGGAGTCAGCCTTCACCACATCACATCCTAATGCATTCCATTTGCCAACCACTCTGACACTAAAAAAGGTCCTTCTAATATCTCTGTGGCTCATTTGGGCACTCAGTTTCCACCTGTGTCCCCTTGTGCGTGTTCCCCTTGTGTTAAATAGACTGTCTTTATCTACCCTATCAATTCCCTTGAGAATCTTGAATGTGGTGATCATGTCCCCCCTAACTCTTCTGTCTTCCAGCGAAGTGAGGTTTAATTCCCGTAGTCTCTCCTCGTAGCTCATACCTCTCAGCTCGGGTACTAGTCTGGTGGCAAACCTTTGAACCTTTTCCAGTTTAGTCTTATCCTTGACTAGATATGGACTCCATGCTGGGGCTGCATACTCCAGGATTGGCCTGACATATGTGGTATACAATGTTCTGAATGATTCTTTACACAAATTTCTGAATGCCGTTCGTATATTGGCCAGCCTGGCATATGCCGCTGATGTTATCTTCTTGATATGTGCTGCAGGAGACAGATCTGGCGTGATATCAACTCCCAAGTCTTTTTCTTTCTCTGACTCCTGAAGAATTTCCTCTCCCAGATAATATCTTGTATTTGGCCTTCTGCTCCCTGCACCTATCTTCATTATATTACATTTGGTTGGGTTAAACTCTAACAACCACTTGTTCGACCATTCCTGCAGTTTGTCTAGGTCTTCATGAAGCCTCAAACAGTCTTTTTCTGTCATAATCGTTCTCATAATTTTGGCATCGTCCGCAAACATTGAGAGAAATTAATCTATACCCTCCGGGAGATCATTTACATATATCAGAAACAAGATAGAACCGAGTACAGAGCCCTGTGGGACTCCACTGGTGACTTCACGCCAATCGGAGGTCTCACCCCTCGCAGTAACTCTCTGCTTCCTATTGCTTAGGTACTCCCTTATCTACTGGAGCACCTTACCAGCTACACCTGCCTGTCTCTCCAGCTTATGTACCAGCCTCTTATGCGGTACTGTGTCAAAGGCTTTCCGACAATCCAAGAAAATGCAGTCAGCCCAGCCCTCTCTTTCTTGCTTAATCTGTGTTACCTGGTCATAGAATTCTATTAAGCCTGTCAGGCAAGATTTACCCTCCCTGAACCCATGTTGTCGATTTGTCACGAAGTCCCTTCTCTCCAGATGTGCTACCAGGTTTTTTCTCACGATCTTCTCCATCACCTTGCATGGTATACAAGTCAAGGATATGTATGTATGTATGTATGTATGTATGTATGTATGTATGTATGTATGTATGTATGTATGTATGTATGTATGTATGTATGTATGTATGTATGTATGTATGTATGCATGTATGTTCTCACCTAATTGTGCTTGCGGGGGTTGAGCTCTGGCTCTTTGGTCCCGCCTCTCAACCGTCAATCAACTAATGTACAGATTCCTGAGCCTATTGGGCTCTATCATATGTACATTTGAAACTGTGTATGGAGTCAGCCTCCACCACATCACATCCTAATGCATTCCATTTGCCAACCACTCTGACACTAAAAAAGGTCCTTCTAATATCTCTGTGGCTCATTTGGGCACTCAGTTTCCACCTGTGTCCCCTTGTGCGTGTTCCCCTTGTGTTAAATAGACTGTCTTTATCTACCCTATCAATTCCCTTGAGAATCTTGAATGTGGTGATCATGTCCCCCCTAACTCTTCTGTCTTCCAGCGAAGTGAGGTTTAATTCCCGTAGTCTCTCCTCGTAGCTCATACCTCTCAGCTCGGGTACTAGTCTGGTGGCAAACCTTTGAACCTTTTCCAGTTTAGTCTTATCCTTGACTAGATATGGACTCCATGCTGGGGCTGCATGCTCCTGGATTGGCCTGACATATGTGGTATACAAAGTTCTGAATGATTCTTTACACAAATTTCTGAATGCCGTTCGTATATTGGCCAGCCTGGCATATGCCGCTGATGTTATCTTCTTGATATGTGCTGCAGGAGACAGGTCTGGCGTGATATCAACTCCCAAGTCTTTTTCTTTCTCTGACTCCTGAAGAATTTCCTCTCCCAGATAATATCTTGTATTTGGCCTTCTGCTCCCTGCACCTATCTTCATTATATTACATTTGGTTGGGTTAAACTCTAACAACCACTTGTTCGACCATTCCTGCAGTTTGTCTAGGTCTTCATGAAGCCTCAAACAGTCTTTTTCTGTCATAATCGTTCTCATAATTTTGGCATCGTCCGCAAACATTGAGAGAAATTAATCTATACCCTCCGGGAGATCATTTACATATATCAGAAACAAGATAGGACCGAGTACAGAGCCCTGTGGGACTCCACTGGTGACTTCACGCCAATCGGAGGTCTCACCCCTCGCAGTAACTCTCTGCTTCCTATTGCTTAGGTACTCCCTTATCTACTGGAGCACCTTACCAGCTACACCTGCCTGTCTCTCCAGCTTATGTACCAGCCTCTTATGCGGTACTGTGTCAAAGGCTTTCCGACAATCCAAGAAAATGCAGTCAGCCCAGCCCACTCTTTCTTGCTTAATCTGTGTTACCTGGTCATAGAATTCTATTAAGCCTGTCAGGCAAGATTTACCCTCCCTGAACCCATGTTGTCGATTTGTCACGAAGTCCCTTCTCTCCAGATGTGCTACCAGGTTTTTTCTCACGATCTTCTCCATCACCTTGCATGGTATACAAGTCAAGGATATGTATGTATGTATGTATGTATGTATGTATGTATGTATGTATGTATGTATGTATGTATGTATGTATGTATGTATGTATGTATGTATGTATGTATGTATGTATGTATGTATGTATGCATGTATGTTCTCACCTAATTGTGCTTGCGGGGGTTGAGCTCTGGCTCTTTGGTCCCGCCTCTCAACCGTCAATCAACTAATGTACAGATTCCTGAGCCTATTGGGCTCTATCATATGTACATTTGAAACTGTGTATGGAGTCAGCCTCCAACACATCACATGAATATATGTATGTATGTATGTATGTATGTATGTATGTATGTATGTATGTATGTATGTATGTATGTATGTATGTATGTTCTCGCCTAATTGGGCTTGAGGGGGTTGAGCTCTGCCTCTTTGATCCCGCCTCTCAACCATCAATCAACAGGTGTACAGATTCCTGAGCCTACTGGGCTCTGTCATATCTACATCTGAAACTGTGTATGGAGTCAGCCTCCACCACATCACTGCCTAATGCATTCCATCCTTTAACTACTCTGGCATTGGAAAAGTTCCTTCAAACGTCTCTGTGGCTCATGTGGGTACTCAGTTTCCACCTGTGTCCTCTTGTCCTCCCACCAGTGTTGAACAGTTTATCCTTGTTTACCCGGTCGATTCCTCTGAGGATTTTGTAGGTTGTGAGCATGTCTCCCCTTACTCTTCTGTCTTCCAGTGTCGTAAGGTGCATTACCCGCAGCCTTTTCTCGTAACTCATGCCTCCTAGTTCTGGGACTAGTCTAGTGGCATACCTTTGGACTTTTTCCAGCTTCGTCGTGTGCTTGACAAGGTACGGGCTCCATGCTGGGGCCTAATACTCCAGGATTGGTCTTACATATGTGGTGTACAAGATTCTGAATGATTCCTTACACAGGTTCATGAACGCTGTTCTGATGGAGCCAGCCTCGCATATGCCGCAGACGTAATTCTTTTTATGTGGTCTTCAGGAGACAGGTTTGGTGTAATATCAACTTCTAGATCTTTCTCTCTGTCCGTTTCATTAAGTGCTTCATCTCCTATTCTGTATCCTGTGTCTGGCCTCCTGTTTGCACTGCCTAGTTTCATTACTTTGCATTTACTTGAGTTGAACTTCAACAGCCATTTGTTGGACCATTCACTCAGTCTGTCTAAGTCATCTTGTAGCCTCCTACTATCGTCCTCAGTTTCAATCCTCCTCATAATTTTTGCATCATCGGCAAACATTGAGACAAACGATTCTATACCCTCTGGGAGATCATTTACATATATCAGAAACAGTATAGGTCCAAGGACTGACCCCTGCGGTACTCCACTCGTAACGTCTCGCCAATCCGAGACCTCACCCCTCACACTGACTCGTTGTCTCCTGTTGCTTAGGTACTCCTTTATCCAATGGAGTACCTTCCCTTTCACTTCAGCCTGCATCTCCAGCTTTTTCGCTAGCCTCTTGTGTGGCACTGTATCAAAGGCTTTCTGACAATACCAAAATATGCAGCCTGCCCACCCTCCTCTTTCTTGCCTTATTTTTGTTGCCTGGTCGTAGAATTCAAGTAACCCTGTGAGGCTGAACCTGCAATCCCTGAACCCATGTTGATGCTGTGTTACAAAGTTCTTTTGCTCCAGGTGCTCCACTAGCTTTCTTTGTACAATCCTCTCCATCAGCTTGCATGGTATGCAGGTTAGGGACACTGGCCTGTATTTCAGTGTCTCCTGTCTATCCCCTTTCTTGTATATCAGGACTTCTTTAGCTGCTTTCCAAATTTCTTGCAGTTCCCCTGTCGCCAGTGATTTGTTTTACACTAAGGAGAGTGG
>NC_091231.1:21652544-21737544 GCF_040958095.1 Procambarus clarkii | reverse complement strand
TGTGTGTGTGTGTGTGTGTGTGTGTGCGGGCGCTGTGACATTTTGTGCAGTTAGAGGAAGTTGCTGGATTCAAGAGGCCAGGAGCGAGCTTATGAATCGTCCAGCTGACTGTGTTGTCAGAGGCGGGTGAGGAGTGTTGCCGCCGTCTGACAGTTCCAAGTATATTATTTCACTATGTGGATCCAATATAGTTTTCTTTAGTAAACTTATTATCGATTTTAATACTGTGTTTGAGTGAGCCTTCATCTATAGGGCTACCTCAGTAAATCATTCGTATCGCTAAACTTTGCACCTTACATAGAGTCCTTGGTTTGTGACAATGAATAAGATCACTGAGAAGGGTTGTTGGGACACAAATACAAACACACAGCTGGCGACCTTGATTGAATGACAGAGTAAGAAGGTAAGGATTTACCTGTGTATTTTTTCCACGTATCACAGCGGGCAAGTTCAACCGAGAGTAACAGAGGAGAGGTTGGATTCCCCACTCGCCAGGGGTGCAATTCAAGGGCCCCTTACCTTGAGGTTACCTTGAGGTGCTTCCGTGGCTTAGCGTCCCCGCGGCCCGGTCGTCGACCAGGCCTCCTGGTTGCTGGACTGATCAACCAGGCTGTTGGACGCGGCCGCTCGCAGCCTGACGTATGAGTCACAGCCTGGTTGATCAGGTATCCTTTGGAGGTGCTTATCCTGTTCTCTCTTGAACACTGTGAGGGGATTGCCAGTTATGCCCCTTATGTGTAACGGAAGCGTGTTGAACAGTCTCGGGCCTCTGATGTTGATAGAGTTCTCTCTCAGAGTACCTGTTGCACCTCCGCTTTTCAATGGGGGTATTCTGCACATCCTGCCATGTCTTCTGGTTTCATGTGATGTTATTTCTGTGTGCAGGTTTGGGACCAGCCCCTCAATTATTTTCCACGTGTAAATTATTATGTATCTCTCCCGCCTGCGCTCAAGGGAGAACAGATTTAGGCTCTTTAGTCGGTCCCAATAGTTTAGGTGTTTTACTGAGTGGATTCTAGCAGTAAAGGATCTCTGAACGCTCTCCAGGTCAGCAATTTCTCAAGCTATGAAAGGGGCTGTCATTGTGCAGCAGTACTCCACTCTAGAGAGCACAAGCGTTTTGAAAAGTATCATCATCGGTATAGCATCTCTAGTGTGAAAAGTTCTTGTTATCCAACCTGTCATTTTTCTTGCAGTTGTGACGGATACTTTATTGTGTTCTTTAAAGGTAAGGTCTTCCGACATGAGTACACCCAGATCTTTTACAGTGCCTTTACGTTCTATGTTATGATTTGCCTGAGTTTTGTACGTGGTTTCCGTTTTTATATTTTCATTTCCCGTCCTTGGTAGACTGATGGGCCCCCAGGGTGAGCAGTGACGCCCAGGTACAGGGGGTGCGGGGCGAAGACCCGCGGGAATAACCCTAGCTACATAAGGAAGGAAAGGGGGTGAACGGTGACAATACCAGCAGCACTAGCCCATGTATCTACTAACTCATTAGCAACCTTTCTTGGATCTGAGTGAGCTATGAATTTGGTCTTACAACCACCGATTTTAGGGTTCTTAGTATTACTAATGAACTGAGCCAGGTTTTGCCAGTATCTGTCCCGCACCTCTTTCCCCACCTGACTGCATTCCCTAGGCATTTCCAACAGTGTATTTTTCTCTTCATCCTTCATTCCATTTTGTAACCATTTTTTGTGTGCACTCCGTAGCATTCTCTCACATCCTTTAACTTACTGATCATTGGAATATTTAAATTTCTTAGGACATGTGTTACGTACCTCTATAAGATACGTAATTAAATAAATTAATATGTACATTTATAATTGTGTATAAATTACATGTATGTATATTGATATACTTATATGTTCTATGTAAAATAATTTCATGTTACATTGTTGGCGTTAGGCCCAAAGTATCGTGGGAGCTAATGATTTATATGTGATCATATGTGGCTAACATAGGTGAATAATAATTGTGTGAACTGTATCTGGCAAATTGTCGTGGGATAGTCCGTTGCTAGATGAGCATGCCATCATTCCCCTTTGTATGTGTATTTTAATTACTATGTAAAGCAATAATTACCTTATTTTTGTTATACCAATATGTATTGACCATTCATTAAGTTAGTTTAAGATTACTCTTGTCACAATATATTGCTCCATTGTAGAAATAATAAATATTGTAACTTTGGCAAATTTTCGCGGGCAGAAGCAATGATTTTGACTTCCACAGATATGTAGGTCAGTAGCTTTAAGGAACCAGGAGGAATAACACGTGGGAGATAAGTCTGTTTACGTGTTGTTGTGTCATTTAGTAGATCTTTATTCTGGGAG
This sequence comes from Procambarus clarkii, assembly GCF_040958095.1. NCBI lineage: Eukaryota > Metazoa > Arthropoda > Malacostraca > Decapoda > Cambaridae > Procambarus > Procambarus clarkii. The sequence goes on along the minus strand of NC_091231.1, from coordinate 21,735,205 downwards.
AGACAGTATTTTGATTTTACTTTAATAGTGGTCCATCTGTACTTGAGATAATATTGATTATATATATATATATATATATATATATATATATATATATATATATATATATATATATATATATATATACATATATATATATATATATATATATATATATATATATATATATATATATATATATATATATATGTATATATATATATATATATATATATATATATATATATATATATATATATATATATACATATATATATATATACATATATATATATATATATATATATATATATATATATATATGTATATATATATATATATATATATATATATATATATATATATATATATATATATATATATATATATATATATATATATATATATATATGTCTATTTCTTCAGTCCTAAAGGAGAAATTTCACTAATTGCTTTGTACTTATCAGGGGGTTACACTCGTGACCCGCTCTTGAGAACAGCAGTTTGTAGTAGCCCTAGATAATTAAGGTCCATGCTGTTGTTAGGGCTTCGAGCCGTAACGTACGATATGTAACAAGAGTTATGGGGGCCTGTGCCGGGAGATATTGTTCCCACTTAAACTTAACTGTGCTAATCTAACCTTGCCTTCCTAGGTACCAGTGTTTTAGGTGTCTGTGTGTTTCTTAAGAACTATTCCATGTGTCAAGCAAGCCTTCCTGTGTGTCAAGTAACAACGTTTCACGATTTTGAGGTAAGTCATCCTAAATATTTTGTTTGTGCAGTGAGGCCAAGCGAATTTTCAGTGTGGTGACAATTTTACAAGTGAAGTGTAGTGCAGTGCCATTGTTTTAATTATTGTTGTTAATGAAGTGCCAAGTGTAGTAAATATGGAGGAGCAAGTGTTGTCACTGTTGGCTCATCCAGACTTTGAGGGAATTAAGAGCCTAAAAAAGTCTGAGTTAGTACAAATGGCAAATCAGTTGGATTTGACCGCCAACAATAGAATGGTTAAAGCCCAAATTGTGAAAGTCATTGTGACGCATTTTGTTGAGAATGGAGAGTTACAGAAAGAAATTCTGGAGGAGTTAAGAGAGGAGGCGAGTGATCAGATGTCGTTAAAGTGTCTTGAGTTAGAAGCGCAAATAGCCAATGCTAAGCTTGAAGCTCAAAAAGAACAGAAAATTTTAGAGCTTGAAGTTTTAAAGGAACAGAAATTATTAGAGGCTGAAGCTCAGCAGAGGGAGCTTGAGACAAGGCGTTTAGAACTTGAGGCACAAAATAGCAGATGTTTAATTGAGTTGCAACTAGAAGCAACAATTAGAGATTCAACAGCAAATGGCTGACACTAACTTCAGGCTTGAAACACAGCGTATGGCAGCTGGGCATGGAAATACTAGTAATGTTTCAACAAATAATGATAATAATCCCATAAGAATGAATAAGTATATAGAATTACCCAAGTTTAATGAGGAGGATCCTGAGGTTTTCTTTGCACATTTTTATAAGATTGCAATCAGTATGAACTGGCCAAGGGATCAATGGGTAGCAATCATGCAGTCTCAGTTTAAAGGGTGTAGTCAGGAGGTTTTTACATCCCAACCTGAAGCTCATAGCTTTGATTATGAATTTGTAAAGAAAAGCATCTTAAATGCGTATCAATTATATCCAGAGGCACACAGGCAAAAGTTTCGGAACCTAAGGAGGGTAAGCGATCAGACAATAGCAGATTTTACTCGTCAGAAGACGAATTTTTGCAACAGATGGTTAAAGTCACTTTCAGTAACTGAGTATGATGCTTTAAAGAATCTTCTTATAATGGAAGAAGTATTGTCATGTCTCCCAGACAAGTTGTCTACTTTTATGGCAGAACAAAAGAATGTAACAGACATTTATGAGCTGTCAAAGCTCGCGGATGAGCATGAGTTGTTGACTAAGGCCCAGTTTACGGCCACTTCACCTAAGTCTAGTCGTAGAGTAAATTATAATGCTCACCGAACTCCTTATCAGAATCCATCCAGTCCTAGTGCTCCAGTTACTCCCATGAGCTCTTCTCTTACAAAACCTAACTCTGCTACTTCATTGTCAGGAATGTCAAATAATAATAAGGTTACTTCTAAACCTACAGTTGGTTCCACAGGTATGTCCACTGTAAGGTCCTGTTCCCATTGTAAGAGAAAAGGCCATGGAATTAATACATGTTTTATATTGCACCTTGAGTTACGACCAACTGGTCTCATTTATTGTAGAGGTGTGCAAAATAAATTTACTAATAAACATATAACTGTAAACCCCAATTGGGTGAAACAGTATTCACCATATATGACTTCAGGTGAAGTTAGGTGTATTAATGGGAAGTGGAAGCCAGTGGTTATTCTTCGTGATACAGGTGCTTCCCAAATCATAATTTCATCCAGTATTCTTTCTGATGTTGAAAAGAGAGGCTGGAAAGTTTGTAGTTCTTCAGAGTGTTGCAGGATGTAAGACTGTACCTCTAATAGACATTAATTTCAGATCCACCATTACACCAAGTTTATGCACTGTGGGTGTTAGTACACAGTTGTCCATCCCAGGTGTGGATGTTATATTGGGTAATGATGTGGCCATAAATCATGTTGTGGGTGAGATTGATCCCTGTTTGTGTAAACAGCCAGTTGCAGACCATGTTTATTCTGCCTGTGCTGAAATTAGTTCTATGAATGAACAACCTGTTGTAAAAGATGGTTTTGTCCATTCTACCTGTGCTGATATCAGTACTATTATAAATCCAGTAGTCAGTTCTAATGTTGTTACTCAAGCATTTGTTCCAGTAACCAGTACCCCTTCAGTGGAGAAGTGGGATGTGGTTGTTCCAGATTCCTGTGTGGCCGACTTATTTGTTGAGAGTAAGCCTGATACTATGACTCTGCTTTATTCCAATAAATTGGGAAAGGATGTCCATGTACCATTGTCTTGCCCGCTCACTACGAACGTTGTGCCAGGAGTTGAGAGAAACTTAAAAGCCACGACTATTGTATTCCAGCCAAGTGAATGGTTTAGGACAAGATGTCGGGTTGGGAGAAGTATTCCCGCTCACTCCAAGTTTAGAATCAGTTGTCGAGAGTAAGTCTGTTGTAGAGGCCCCGCCTCACCCTAGTCAAGGTGATAGTATAGGGGAGGAGGTGAAACTACCTGTTACTTGCCCGCTCGTTTCAGATTCCCTTAATTTATGTGCATTGAGTAGAACTGACCCTAAGATCTCAGAGAGAAGCAAGGAGACAGTCTGTACTGTAGATCCAGTTCTGGAGAGTGTGGGAAAGCAGCCAGAGGATCAGCTTCTGTTGAGTAGATGGAGACCCATTGAGCCTCCCTCTTCAGTTGTCTGTGAGGATGTGACACAGCTTGGTAGTGTTATTATTGATTGTGAGCAGACAGTACTCCGAGCAGCTCCAGAAGTCATGGGAGGAAATTTTGGTAAAACCATTGAGAGTGGTAAGGTAGCATTTGGATCTAAGTTGCAGAGTTGTGATTCTTATTCCATGTGGAGTAAGTATTTCTCATTGTGTACATTGAGTCAGAGTGTGTGTAGGATGTTGAAATCTACTTTTATTCTGCAGGAGCCATTTTCTTGTGAAGTAATGGACCGTGGGACATCTTTGTCCAGCCTTGTGGTTGAGCAGAGAGAGTTTACTCAAGTAGGTTGTGCATCCAGTAGTTCTGAGGAGGTGGTGAGTTATACTAAAGCAGTGTCTTTATATTCAGATCCAGTTTATTTTGATGCACGAGTGATAAAAGTGTATGTTCCACTCAAGTGTGGTGTTGACTTTCAGAGTCATATTGGAGTTGACTTTCAGAGTCATATTGTGGGTGAAGGATTAAATCATACTGCATGTAGGCCATAATGGCATGAATGCTTTGAAAGCAGAAGCTAGAAGTTGGGTTTGGTGTCCAAAAATGGACCAGAATATTGCTGAAGTAACTAATTATTTACACATTTGCTTTAAGAAATATCAGAAATTCCAAGCCCTAGTACTTTCCTGGCCATGCACTGGGAAACCCCTGGTCTAGACTTCATATATATTATGCGGGACCTATGGATAATAAATATTACCTGGTGGTGGTGGATTCATACACAAAATTTCTGGACGTTCATGTGTGTAATTCCACCACATCATCTGTAACTTGTGAACTGCTTAGGAAAACATTTTGTAATTTTAGATTGCCAGATTTGGTGGTGTCAGATATTGCTCTTTATTTTGTTTCTGGGGAAATGGAGATTTTTTTTTAAATAATTGTATTAAACATGTAACACATGCCCAGTATAATTCTTTTTGAAATGGTCTGGTTGGGAGAGCTGTGAGATCCTTGAAAGAAGGGTTAAAGCGGTTTACAGGAGGTACTAATAATACAAAGCTTTGTAGATTTTTGTATAATCAAAGAAAAACTGTTCATTCTACCACTGGTAAATATCCTTCTGAATTACAGTTTAATTGACACTTTAAAGAGCACAAAGAAGTAGTAAAGACTTTCCTGATAAAGATAAATTGGTAAATAGCTTGGCCAATCAGTTGGCTCAGGGAGAGGATTGTTGTTTAACGAGGGGGATGCAGTATATGCAAGGAATTTTTGAATTGGTAAGCCTTGGGTAGAAGGGAAAATTAGTGAAGTCTTGGGCCACAGGAATTTCACAGTGCAAGTGCAGAGTTTTGGGGACATTAATTGGAAAAGACATGCAGATCAACTCATGCCAAGGTTCACAGGGAATTTTATAAACTTTTCAGGTGAGGGTGGGGCAACTAGTGATACCCATCCTAATAACGAAGGGGCAGCACCTGTTGGAGACAGGGAAGCAGATCAAGGGGCAGCAGAGGGTATAGGGATACAGTTAACCCTATGGACTCTACAGTTAGTAATTCAGAAGAAGGTTCCCCAGAAGTAACAGGTCTGAAGCCCCAGTTGACAAAATCAGGAAAAGTCATACGACCGCCTGATAGACTTAACCTGTAGGGGTAGAGTTTAATTAAAAGGGGAGGAATGTTAGGATTATGTATTTTGTAGGATTAAGTACTACAGAGGTTAGGCATAGCATGTTTTGAGATGATACTCTTTTGTTTATAAGCATTGTAAATAGTAAGTTATGTAACGTATACCTGTGACGTCATTGCTTGTTGTTATTACAATAAAGCATGAAGGGAGGACGTTTATTTCTCTTCCGGACTAAACGTAACATTTACCATTAGAGAGGTGAGACTGACGCTGGCAAAACATGTGTCATTTAATGAAGATGATGCTAAAAAATTTAAAAACAAGTCTATTATAAGCTAATTTAACCATAAAGTTACAGAAATATACATGCAACCGACCAATTTTATATTTTACATTTTTATTTCATGCCGACTAATTGATGCTTGTTACTATTAGCTGAGCGACCAGCCGGTGTTCCTTAACGTTATTGTTTACAAATATAGCAACTTGTAAATGTTGCTATTTACTATCTACTTACCGGCAAATAGTTGCAACATCAGTTCCTTTACTGGTTCTTCTGTCTCACTGAAGGGGTCGTCACTTGGCTGTGAGGTCGTGTCACTTGGCTGCGATGTGGTGTTTGTTGAGGACCCATTGACAGGAAGGAGGAGATCAATTGCTGTTTTATCTGGCAAGAAAATTCTGTCTCACTACACATTCTGAATAATATTACCAAAATTGTAAAATTCAATTTTCAAAATTTATAATATCATATGTAATATTATATGTTAAAAATAATTGTAGATCAAAATGCATGTTATCAATGATTTACAGATTACCATATGAAAATTACCAATCTCATTGTTACCCAACAGTTTGGTGAATATCTCTTGGAACAATACCCTTACATTTCTATATGATTTTGCTCAATGCTACAGATAAGAATTTAAAATATAAGTTATATTAAGAAGTAGTATTGGGTGCCCTGGCTGCTAATATGTGTAATCTATATAAATAAAAATGGAAATGTTAGTTTGTTCAAAATCGCTAATCTCCGAAAGTTCTTCACCGATTGCTTTCAAATTTTCACACGACGTTCCATTCGCATCCGAGCAGGTTATTATATACATACTTTATAGATGTCACGTCTGTGACAGTAAATAACATGCTTTTTTTTTAAAAACTGTGTTTTTCATGTGTTTTTCATATGAGGAAAATCTTTGAAACCTCTTTACCGATTGCTTTGAAATTTTTACACAACGTTGCATTCGAATAAGCGCTTCTTTTTATATATCTATTATATACATGCCTCACCTGTGACAGGAAAAAACATGTTTTTTTTTTTAAACAGCGCCATCTGTTGGATGTAAGAGCAACACACGTTGTAATCTATGAAAGTTCATCATCGATTGCTTTGAAATTTTGACACAACGTTGCGTTCGAATAGGAGCGTGGTTTTATATACCAACTATTTAGATGTCACCCCTGTGACAGGTAAAAACATGCGTTTTTGAAAAACAGCGCCATCTGTTGCACACAATAGCAACATGCACGCTCTACTGAATATGTCACGAATTCCACTTCAATGTTTCCGATTGCATTGAAAATTTTTATTTTCATAGATTTCGATTTATTATATTTTGTATTGAATTATTTTGTGTGATATTGATTTGGAATTGAGCTGTGTTGTTTATCATACCGTTCATTTCGTAAATATAAGTATGGATACCACACCTTTGACAGGTAAAACTATGCTTTTCTTGAAAAACAGTGCCATCTGTTGCATGTAGGAGCAACACACAGATTATACTAAATATCTTTAATTCCATTTCAAGGTTTCTGATTGCATTGATAAATTGAATTTTCATAGATTTTGATTTATTTTCATCTTTATTTCAATATTTTGTGTGAATTGCATTGGAATTGAGCTGTGTTGTTTACCATACATTTCATTTCTATGAAAATTAAATTTATCAGTGCAATCAGAAACATTGAAATTAAATTGAAACTTATTTAGTATAGCATGTGTGTTGCTCTTACATGCACCAGATGGTGATTCTTTTCAAGAAAAGCAAAGTTTTACCTGTTACAGGTGTGGCATATATAATTATACTTACAAAATGAACGGTATGATAAACAACAATTGTAACATATTTAGTATTGTGAATGTTACTCCTACGTGCAACAGATGGCGCTGTTTAAAAAAAACATGTTTTTAGCTGTCACAGGTGAAGCATGAGCAACGTAGTAGGTATATAAAAACATTCGCCTATTCAAATGCAACGTTGTGTCAAAATTTCAAAGCCGTCGGTAAAGAGGTTTCGAAGATTTCCCCTCACATGAAAAACACAGTTTTTTAAAAAAAAAGCATGTGTTTTCCCGTCACAGACGCGGCACCTATATAGCATGTATATAAAAACGTGCTCGGATGCAAATGGAATGTGTGAAAATTTCACAGAATTTCGGTGAAAGAACTTTCGGAGATTATCGATTTTGAACAAATTAACATTTCCATCTTTTCATATATATATAAATATATATATGTATATATATATATATATATATATATATATATATATATATATATATATATATATATATATATATATATATATATATATATATATTAGTATATTTTGGTAGCAGTCTTTCCTGTAGACATATATTATTAAATATGACCGAAAAAGTAAGATTAATAATTCTGACACGAATTTTCTCAATCTTTCGTACATTACGCTTCACTGTTGGAGGTAAATCAAAAATCACTTCTCCAAAATTCATTTTTATTTCTAGTCTGACGCGACACGGGCACGTTTCGTAAAACTTATTACATTTTCAAAGACTTCACAAATACACAACTGATTAGAACTTGCGTTTCCCTGATTTTATATCTACATTTGAGTGAGGTGGGAAGGGTGATGTGGCATTACATTTGAGTGAGGTGGGAAGGGTGATGTGGCATTAACACAAGACAGAACACTAGGGGATATTAATAGGGTATTAAAAGTATCAACACAAGACAGAACAGAAACAATGGGTATTGAATAGAAGTGTTTGTAGAAAGCCTATTGGTCCATATTTCTTGATGCTTCTATATTGGAGCGGAGTCTTGAGGTGGGTAGAATATAGTTGTGCAATAATTGGCTGTTGATTGCTGGTGTTGACTTCTTGATGTGTAGTGCCTCGCAAACGTCAAGCCACCTGCTATCGCTGTATCTATCGATGATTTCTGTGTTGTTTACTAGGATTTCTCTGGCGATGGTTTGGTTATGGGAAGAGATTATATGTTCCTTAATGGAGCCCTGTTGTTTATGCATCGTTAAACGCCTAGAAAGAGATGTTGTTGTCTTGCCTATATACTGGGTTTTTTGGAGCTTACAGTCCCCAAGTGGGCATTTGAAGGCATAGACGACGTTAGTCTCTTTTAAAGCGTTCTGTTTTGTGTCTGGAGAGTTTCTCATGAGTAGGCTGGCCGTTTTTCTGGTTTTATAGTAAATCGTCAGTTGTATCCTCTGATTTTTGTCTGTAGGGATAACGTTTCTATTAACAATATCTTTCAGGACCCTTTCCTCTGTTTTATGAGCTGTGGAAAAGAAGTTCCTGTAAAATAGTCTAATAGGGGGTATAGGTGTTGTGTTAGTTGTCTCTTCGGAGGTTGCATGGCTTTTCACTTTCCTTCTTATGATGTCTTCGATGAAACCATTGGAGAAGCCGTTATTGACTAGGACCTGCCTTACCCTTCAGAGTTCTTCGTCGACTTGCTTCCATTCTGAGCTGTGGCTGAGAGCACGGTCGACGTATGCGTTAACAACACTCCTCTTGTACCTGTCAGGGCAGTCGCTGTTGGCATTTAGGCACATTCCTATGTTTGTTTCCTTTGTGTAGACTGCAGTGTGGAAACCTCCGCCCTTTTCCATGACTGTTACATCTAGAAAAGGCAGCTTCCCATCCTTTTCCGTCTCGTAAGTGAAACGCAGCACGGAACTCTGCTCAAATGCCTCCTTCAACTCCTGCAGATGTCTGACATCAGGTACCTGTGTAAAAATGTCGTCAACATACCTGCAGTATATGGCCGGTTTCAAGTTCATGTCGAGTAAGACTTTTTGCTCGATGGTACCAATGTAGAAGTTTTTTTACACAGGTACCTGATGTCAGACATCTGCAGGAGTTGAAGGAGGCATTTGAGCAGAGTTCCGTGCTGCGTTTCACTTACGAGACGGAAAAGGATGGGAAGCTGCCTTTTCTAGATGTAACAGTCATGGAAAAGGGCGGAGGTTTCCACACTGCAGTCTACACAAAGGAAACAAACATAGGAATGTGCCTAAATGCCAACAGCGACTGCCCTGACAGGTACAAGAGGAGTGTTGTTAACGCATACGTCGACCGTGCTCTCAGCCACAGCTCAGAATGGAAGCAAGTCGACGAAGAACTCTGTAGGGTAAGGCAGGTCCTAGTCAATAACGGCTTCTCCAATGGTTTCATCGAAGACATCATAAGAAGGAAAGTGAAAAGCCATGCAACCTCCGAAGAGACAACTAACACAACACCTATACCCCCTATTAGACTATTTTACAGGAACTTCTTTTCCACAGCTCATAAAACAGAGGAAAGGGTCCTGAAAGATATTGTTAATAGAAACGTTATCCCTACAGACAAAAATCAGAGGATACAACTGACGATTTACTATAAAACCAGAAAAACGGCCAGCCTACTCATGAGAAACTCTCCAGACACAAAACAGAACGCTTTAAAAGAGACTAACGTCGTCTATGCCTTCAAATGCCCACTTGGGGACTGTAAGCTCCAAAAAACCCAGTATATAGGCAAGACAACAACATCTCTTTCTAGGCGTTTAACGATGCATAAACAACAGGGCTCCATTAAGGAACATATAATCTCTTCCCATAACCAAACCATCGCCAGAGAAATCCTAGTAAACAACACAGAAATCATCGATAGATACAGCGATAGCAGGCGGCTTGACGTTTGCGAGGCACTACACATCAAGAAGTCAACACCAGCAATCAACAGCCAATTATTGCACAACTATATTCTACCCACCTCAAGACTCCGCTCCAATATAGAAGCATCAAGAAATATGGACCAATAGGCTTTCTACAAACACTTCTATTCAATACCCATTGTTTCTGTTCTGTCTTGTGTTGATACTTTTAATACCCTATTAATATCCCCTAGTGTTCTGTCTTGTGTTAATGCCACATCACCCTTCCCACCTCACTCAAATGTAATGCCACATCACCCTTCCCACCTCACTCAAATGTAGATATAAAATCAGGGAAACGCAAGTTCTAATCAGTTGTGTATTTGTGAAGTCTTTGAAAATGTAATAAGTTTTACGAAACGCGCCCGTGTCGCGTCAGACTAGAAATAAAAATGAATTTTGGAGAAGTGATTTTTGATTTACCTCCAACAGTGAAGCGTAATGTACGAAAGATTGAGAAAATTTGTGTCAGAATTATTAATCTTACTTTTTCGGTCATATTTAATAATATATATATATATATATATATATATATATATATATATATATATATATATATACAACTTTAGAACACTTTCCCACCAGGAGACTCGAACCCTAGCCAGCACAGAAGCCTTCCAGCAACTGGCATAACAGGTACGCCTTAACCCACTCCACCACCTGCTCAGACCCTTAAAAGAGATGGTAATTTCGGAGTATTTATACACTCCAAAGATATATATATATATATATATATATATATATATATATATATATATATATATATATATATATACATATATATATATATATATATATATATATATATGTCTATATATATATGTCTATATATATATATACATATGTCGTACCTAGTAGCCAGAACGCACTTCTCAGCCTGCTATGCAAGGCCCGATTTGCCTAATAAGCCAAGTTTTCATGAATTAATTGTTTTTCGACTACCTAACCTACCTAACCTAACCTAACCTAAATTTTTCGGCTACCTAACCTAACCTTACCTATAAAGATAGGTTAGGTTAGATTAGGTAGGGTTGGTTAGGTTCGGTCATATATCTACGTTAATTTTAACTCCAATAAAAAAAAATTGACCTCATACATAATGAAATGGGTAGCTTTATCATTTCATAAGAACAAAATTAGAGAAAATATATTAATTAAGGAAAACTTGGCTTATTAGGCAAATCGGACCTTGCATAGTAGGCTGAGAAGTGCGTTCTGGCTACTAGGTACGACATATATATATATATATATATATATATATATATATAGAGAGAGAGAGAGAGAGAGAGAGAGAGAGAGAGAGAGAGAGAGAGAGAGAGAGAGAGAGAGAGAGAGAGAGAGAGAGAGAGAGAGAGAGAGAGAGAGAGAGAGATAGATGTGGAGCAGTGTTACGGCCCTATTGGGTCGCACCTGGGTTCTTTCTCTGATGTTAATAGAGATTGGGTATCCGGCCCTAAGCTAGTAGTGGCTTTCAAGGGGTGTGCTCCGTAACGCAAGTAACTAAAAGGGTAAGGGATAAAACTGCTCAGAAATAAATATATATTCACCACCACCAATAAATATATAAACAGTCACACGCTGTTATTATTACTACACTTATTTACAATCGCTTGTCTTCCTCCGAAGACTCAAGACGTTAACGGTGCTCAAGACGAGTGGTCCTGGTTCTCTTGTGGCCTCACGATGAATCCTTCGATTCTCTCGAGTCAACCCTGGCTACAGGCCAGCCAAATCACAGTTCCACTGGGGGCACCGTCGTGGAGGCCTTCAACCACAAATCCAGCCTGTAGCTGGCAGGTTCCAATCAGTTCCGCAGGTTAGGCCACTCCACGACCGATACTAGGGTTGCGAGCCCTAGGCAGGAGCCTCGTGTGACTTTACAGATCACTCGCCTCACCTCAACACCCCAGTGGATAGTCTTCTCCTCCAGTCAGCCCCGGGTATGACAAATCCTCAACTGCCACGTCACAGGCATGCTAACACAACAGTGTTCATCCGGGGGGTGACTCACAACTTCTGCAGCTAACACTTGGAGATTCTACGGCTGCCTTGGGTAGACTGATCCAACGTTCATTACAGCAGTCCCAGGTCGACTCAGTAATCAGACACGTCATCAGTACCGGTTACACTCTAGGGCACCTCACTTACAGGTTTAGACACAAACGCCCACCTATCCACTCCATAGATGGCGTTGCTGTCTAAGCGTCACCTCACCAGAGGTCAGCAGCGGCTGTGTTATGAGCTGATCAGGACGGGAAACTAGCCCTTGTGGCCAGTATATCACGTCCTCACTAGATGGCGTCGTCCATTTGGAGGGGGTTTCGGGAGCTGACCCACAGATGGAGCGGTCGTCACTGCTCCGTGCTCTTACGCTGGGCTCGGGTCCGTAACACCTCCCCACCAAAAAGAATTTGGTTTGGGGGTCTATAAAGAAAAACCACAAACCAAATTAGTACGCGGATACATATCCAAATGGAGTCACGTACACTAAGAACTGGGCTGGCGAGGATGTCTTGTCCACAGAACTGTCCCACTGGGCAACTCTGGCTTGAAGGAAACTTGCAGATGGAAGGCAATGCCCTGCCTGATGTGACTTCCCACACCTTCACTGCGATGTCAAGCAGGGGCATAATCTCACGTGCCTCGAGTAAGGATCGATACTGACGCGATCCGGGGTGAATCGACACTTCCCTGTGTCGTGACACCGATGATGGCTGGCCACAGACAGCATTTCTAGTACCGGTCCGGTAATCCTTCAGGGAGACGGGAACCTGGAATACAGGGGTTGGATTATTTAGAGTGACAGCGAAAGTTAAATCAGTACTCACAGCATACGCCTCTACTAGGCTCACTCCTAGTTCCAACAGGGCTGCTCGTACATCGAGGATGGCATTCGCTCTGCCACCGTCAGGTCGACCAACGTTCCGCATAACGCTACCTCCAGGCTCAGCAATCACGCGGGGGGTGTCAACCTGTCGGAAACAGTCACTCACATTATCATATCTCGTACCTCCTGTATCTACAATCACCTTCCAGGTCCCTTCTTCGACTGCAACACTCACAGTGCAAATTTCCAATCCCTGGGATCTCTTCATGGTGTTCATGGGAGCCATCATCTGCCGGGTCGTCCACTGGTCTTCACTGAGAGCACATACAAGAATAAAACAAAATACAGCTAGGAAACATTTGGTCAACTGAGGGATAAGCTTCCTGAGCCTGTAATGTCCATAACCGGCTATATCCATTAGCCTGGTTTGGACCGAAGAGGGCACTAGAACTTTCGTACATACCTCACATACCTCCGACGTCTGGGGAATCTCCGGCCGGTTCAATGAACGCTGTACCTTGCCATACCGCAAGTACTCATCCGCCTTCACTCCAGACTCTTGGGTATCCGTGGGTGCTTGTACACGAGGCCACTCTTCTCGCTCCGTCGCTTCTGCCACCATAACCTTATGCTTCTTGTCGGGAGAAGGATCAGGAGACTCTGCTAGAATACTGTAGACTCTGTCGTCAATCTGTAGGTGAGAGGAAGGATTAAACATATTTAAATCCGGGTCTGTCTGTACCTGGATATTACCACTGCCTGCTGTTACCTCAGACCTTGCTGTTCCGGCTGGCTCGTCCACAATCTTGGGATGATTGTTGCTCCAATCTGTCACCAAGTCGTTGGCTAGTACCACGTCAATCCCAGCTATAGGCAGGGTATCGACTACTGCCAACTCACATGTGCCGCTGAAGTAAGGCGAGTCGAGATGTACCGGCACTAAGGGGGCGACGTACTGCGTCCTAGGAAACCTAACCAGGATAACCTTTTGTCTCCCTTCCACACTCATTCCCTCGGGTAACAAGTTTTTCAGGATCAGGGACTGGGCTGCTCCACTATCTCTGAGCACTACAACTGATCTACCAGTATGATCACTCGTTACATACCCGCTTGAAGTGTGAGGGGAAAACAATCTTGGTTCTTCCTGCGTAGTCGTAGACTGGATTCCTGCTGGTAGTGTCACACAGCTCATCAACATCACCTCCCTACGTGCGCCGCTACCTCTTCTGCCTCGGCACATAGCAGCTACGTGCCCTTTCTGCCCACAAGTCCAGCACACCATATTTCTCCTCGGACTCCGGTGTTTCGGACTGTTAGGACTGGTCCTTCGAGAGCTACTTGGGGGCGTCTTCACAGCGCTTTGTGGGACGGGTCTCTCTTCTTCCTGATGAGGTTTGTCAAACCGGCGTGGGTAATTCCTCGGGACGTACTTAGCAGAAGGCCTATGCGTAAAGATATACTCTTCAGCCATGGTGGCGGCCGCACGTAAGGTCTCCACCTGCTGCTCTTCTAAGTACGTCTTTAGATCTCCAGACAGACAGTCTTTGAAGTCCTCTAACAGTATGAGTTGCTCGAGGTCCTCTTTGGTCTCCACCTTCCGAGAGGCACACCATTCTTGGAAAAGCCGCTCCTTGATGGTCGCGAATTCGGTGAAAGTGTGCTCTGAGGTCTTTTTCAGGGTCCTGAATTTCTGCCTGTAAGCCTCAGGTACCAATTGGTAAGCCATGAGCACTACCTTCTTCACCTTGTCGTAATCGCTGGAGTCATCAAGGGACAACGTGGAGTAGGCGATTTGGGCCTTCCCAGTCAAGACGGACTGTATCATGATGGCCCAATTCTCCTTTGGCCACTCCAAAGAGGCTGCGACTTTCTCGAAGGCCGCGAAGAACTTCAAAACTTCCTTTTCGTTGAACTTCGGGACTATTTTTATGTTCCTTACCGGATCGAAACTAGTCGTTTCCCTTGATTGTCTTCCACCACTTAATCGCAATACTTCTAGCTCATATCGTCTCTCTTTTTCTTTTTCTTCCCTCGCTCGCTCTTCTCTTTCTCTTTCTCGTTCTTCCCTCTCTCTTTCTCTTTCTAATTCTAAACGCCTCATCTCCATTTCTTTATCTTTTAATTCTCGTTCTAATTCTAATTTCTTCCATTCTATCTCACGATTTATTTCCAAGGCACGCATTTTGATTGTAAGTAAGCTAATATTCAGCTCACCTGCATCACTGTCAATGTCACTGCCCTTATCTTCCTTTTCAGTGGAAGCTACTTCTTCACTTTCTTTTGTACCTTGTGCCTCACCTTCCTGTTTTTCCTCGGCCTTCAAATGCCGGTGAACCATGGACAAGATCTCCACACGGGAATCACTGGCACGTATCTTTATCTCCAGGTAGGCACTGTAATGATCTTAGCCTGCAGGAGAAACGAGTCTCCCTCCTTGAGAGTTATTCATCAAGCCTGACCTAACCAGAAGGTCTAAGAAATATAGAGGTGATAACCCATATGTAAAATAGTTGCTTGGATATATATAACAATTTAAGATTATGGGCAATGAAGAAGAAAACAGATAAATGACTGGCTAGGAGATGTGGATATTTTGCTGGAGGCGTGAGGCTCGCTTCTGGAGGGGCTTTGACCTCACTTGAGGCCAGACATCGCAGGGGGAAAGCCGCGCTCCGTTGAGCTCCCGTCAGAAGGGAACCCCTGGTGATATATCTCGAAGAGAAGAGAAGTGTGCAGACGTACCAGCTGTGGAATCGAGCTGGGGACGTGTGGTCTCAAGTCGTGGGCGATAATTAGTGAATATTAAGCCGCCCAGAGACATTATCGTGGGCCGTGGGCCGTGGAAGCGCCCTGACCAAGCTCTGTCAGAGGGATAGCGTCCTCGACTAGACAATCTGTGGTAAGCACGATTTAAGCCAGTTCATAGTGATTGCTTGTAGTTGGTCGTGTGCCCAGCGACAGTAGCGATGTTTATATATAAGTTAGACATGTTTTAATAAGGCAGAAGCCCTGAAATAAGAGAGTGGAGAGGGAGGAACACGGAGCGACGTCCGTCCCCTCTGAGCGCTGGCAGGCAACTGAGGGAGCTCGGCTCCTGACGGTGGAAGACCCTCCCAGCGAGTGAGGACCGCCACCAGGCGAGGTGGAGTATGGACCCGCCCAAAACGGGGGAGTCCACTCTCACTGTATGTAGAGGACAGATAGTGATTCGAGGCAAACATATTGTGTGATTATTTTTGTTTATGTGTTAAAGGGGAAACATTTTATTGGAGTGTCGATGGGTTGCAGGTTTGTCTTTGGGGAAGAAGTTGCTGAGAACTTCGAAGCCAGCCTAGATGAGGTAATTGATGAGACTCCAAGGTAGTGGAGCAGAGGACCTCGAGCTGTAAGGAAAAGCAGTGAAGAGGAGTGTCACATGCTTTTGTAGAGGTGGTGAAGCACCATAGTTGCTCGAGGAAACTTCATGGTGTAGCAGCCAAGAGAGCTGTGGAGGAACCTAGCAGAAGGGTGAAACTCTGTAGTTGCTCAAGGAAACTTCATGATAGCAGCCTGGAGGAGCTACAGAGGATCCTGGTAGTGAAGCCCAGAAGAACCTAAAGATATCAGGGTAGTGAACTTCCAGAGGTGGAAGGGAAGTTCTGGTGGATTACTTGTAGGGAGTTGATAGTGTTTGGCTGTCATTAGTGTGCAAGACGCAGTGAGAGGTGAGTGATTGTTGGCATTCTTATGTCAAGGAGTGTTTTACACTGAGGTTTAGAGTTACAATCGTAGGCTGGATTACCTACAGACGTATGTGTTGTAGGACTGATAGAGTGATCGATTGATCATTGTTGTGTATCAAGGAACATTTATACTGATATATATTATTGCATTCACATGCTGATTTTCTTTGTACACATTTATAGATACATATATATATTCTCTTGCTGATGGTACAACAGTGTATGTAGACTTGATCAACTTGAGGAGGTTGATAGTATCAGGTGGTGAACCAGGAGATAGGATACCACTTGATAAGCTGATGATAGAGTCCTGAAGGTGTTGGAGTGCAACTTGATTGTAATATTATAGAGTATAGGATTCATTATTATTATATGTGTATATGTATTGTGTATGTGCTCTGTCCAGTAAATGTATTCAAATTTGCTGGTGTTTGACCTTGTCCTAGTGAGGCTTCCCCGGAGGTAGTAAAGAAGGAGAGAGAGAGAGAGAGAAAGAACCAAGAACCACTGCTGTGGACAGGGTAGAAGGTAATACTAATAAGTCAAAGGGGGATTGAGGAGATCATATCACCTAAGGAGAGAGTGGGGAGTCACAGCGGCTCGAGTGGGTGTGTGCACGTGACAACGAGGCTAAGTGTTGGAGCCGCATCCCCTAAATGTGTGACGTTGAGCCCCTCTCCAAGGGCCAGAAGCGCCTAGTGTGATCTCCTAGTGAGGTATAAGCACTATACCGAGTTGTGGGTTGGGTTGTCCGTAAAGGAGGAACAACGACGACAACACCACCAACCCACGACTATAATAAATTGGAGGCCTTTCCGGGAGAGTGAACTGACACACCCACACCCTGTCCAAGAGTGGATTTGTACACCCTTGCTGAGATAAACTGTGTGACCGCAGGTGTATATTCTCTCTCTTGGGAAGACTCACAGGACAAGATGGATAAGGTGCAAGCGTTTGTGGAGTCAGGCAAGCCTGAGGACTTGGAAGGTTGCACGAGGGATCAATTGAAACAAATAGCAGAAAAATGTGGCATCAGGTTGAGAGCATCTAAAGTAGCTGGGATGAAGGATGAGATCCTGAGGCAGTTAAAAGCCAAAAATGAAGCGGCAGAACAAGGAGCCCAGAAAGGAGCTGAAAGTGGAAAGGAGGATGATGGGCAGGATGAAGTGAGATCCCAGGGATCGAGTAGGAGCAGCAAGAGTAGCCGCAGTAGCAGGAGTAGCCGAAATAGGAGCTTGGAGAGATTCCAGTTAGAGTTCCAGATGCAGCAACAACGAGAGGACAAGGAGAGACAGTTCCAGCTGGAAAAGATGAAATTGGAACTCCAGATGAAAAATGAAGCCGAGAAGGAAAAAGAGAAAGCCAGACTGGAAATAGAAAAAGAGAAAACCAGAGTAAGAGAACTGGAGTTGGAACAGGAGAAAGAAAAAGAAAAAGCCCAGGTCGAAAAAGAAAGAGCCCAGATCGAAAAAGAAAAAGAGAGAACAAAACAAATGCAGATAGAAGCGAATAGAACCTAGGCTGAGCGAAGGATTGAACATGGGTTGCCAGAAAGCACCACCCAGGTATTACACTCACCAGATGTTAGGGTTAGGGAGAAGGACATTCCCTTGTTTGTTCCCGAAGAGGCGGAGAGCTTCTTCGAGCATTTTGAAAAAGTAGCCAGTATCAAGGAGTGGCCACAGGAGGAATGGGCCCAGCTGGTCCAGTTAAGATTGACCGGTGCAGCCAGGGAGGCATACACCCAATTGTCACTGGAAGAGTGCCAGGATTATGCCACGGTAAAGAGCAGCATATTGCGCTCGTTTCAGTTAACCCCAGAAGCTTATAGGAAGCGCTTCAGAGAGATGATCAAAGTTGGAGCGTGTACGTTTGCTGAGACAGCAAGGAATCTGGAAAGACGATTCCAGAAGGGGATTGAGGCTGCTGGAGTTGGATCTTACGCTGACCTGAAGCAACTGATGGTCATGGAGAAGTTCTTGGAGATGATGCATCCTGAAACAATGTTCAAGATCCAAGAAGCAGGGATAAAGGAGGTGAAAGATGCCGCAGATAGGGCGGATATGATTACCGAAGCATACAAGAGCTTGAGTGAGAACAGAGTGAGAAGCGAGGCGAGACGCAGCAATGGCAGATCCAGTGGAGTCTGGGGAGGAAGAAATTATGAAAGACCCAGAGGAGTCTGGGGTGAGAAGAACTTTGATAAATGGGCAGATAAAAGTAAGTACCCTAAAACTCAGAAGAGTAGGTCGCGCACTTCGTCTGAAAGTGAGGATGGAGGAGCTAAACGAGAAACTAATCGTTATCCAGGGAATCAAGAGTCCAGTAAAGCTCCACAGAGTACGAGTAGTACGTCTGGCCCGAGGAATTCCAATACGAGTGGGCAGAATCAGAGCTACTCTGGTACATATAGAAGAGACTTTTCCCAGATGAGATGTTACAATTGTAACGGATTGGGTCACGTGATGCGAGACTGTTGGCAGGGCAAGAGAGTTGTGACCCTGGCCATGTGTGACCCCCGAAGTAGATATACTAATGTGTTCCAAGACAAACCACAGAAGGTGAACTTAGTGAACGAGAGGTATAGGCCGTTCATGAGCAAAGGTTGGATCAGAATAGGAAGCCAACCTGAGGTAGAAGTTGGTATTTTAAGAGATACCGGAGCTAATCAGAGCTTGATTACGAGAAGCCTGATTGGGAATGATCGACGGTTAGCTGGCAGGAGTAAGAAGAGGGTATATGGGTTATTGTCTGAGAGTGACATGCCCATTTGAACTGTCCAGCTAAGGTCGGAATATGTGTCGGCGGAGGTGATGTTGGGAGTGTGCCCCGACATACCTGTTCCAGGAGTCCAAGTGATCCTGGGGAATGACTTGTGCGGGACAAAGGTGTTGCCAAGAGTCATGGCGGAGACTGTGCCAGAGGGGTACCCAGAAGGCCACGGCACGGGTGGGACACGTGAGAGTGTGAACCTGACTGACATCCGAGGAGATGAGTCAGGAGACCGCCAAGCCATTGAGTACCCTGTCTCGGTAGTGATGAAGGCAGAGGTGGCCGACGAGGGAGACGCTGGAGAATATAAGACAATGTCGATTAAACCGGTGGAAGATATCGATGTAGATATAGCATGGCTGTTTGATGAAGGTCCAGCCCAGGAAAATGAACTCTCGGTGAGGTCAAAAGTGAAGATGGCCCAGCCAAAGAAGAATCATGTGAAGAGAGCAGACCTGAATAGAGCCCAGCCCACCGAAATTAAGAGCCGGAAGGTGAATGCAACTGTGCTGAGCAGAAGTGAGGGAGGATGTGGACAGACTGAGGACGGGAGTAGAGCATCAAGTTGTCCACGAGCACAGAGGCATATGGATAGTGGAGTTAAGTTGTTCGAGGTGTCAGGAGTTGACATGTTTCGCAGAAAACGTGGAGGAGAGATAGTGAAGAAGAGTAATAGCCGAGAAAATGAAAGGAGAAGAGACAGTATGTGTGGAGAGATGCTTGCGAGCACTCTAGGAGAGGTAGAGCGACGTGTACGGTCGAGTGCTGTTGGATGTAGTACAGTGCTCGAAGAAACTTTTAGGGAACGAAAAAGAGTTGAAGGAGAAGAAATGGAGTGGTACAGAGGTGAGAAGTGTGAGAAGAGGATGAGGATACAAGCATGGAGGAGTAGAAGAAAGCCGAGGACTCGATGGAAGTCAAACAGGATGAAGTCTTGGATAAATGAGGAGACGAAAGGGAGGATCGTCGGTGAAGACGAGGGAGTGAAGTATGATGACAGGACACGAAAGTATAATGGCAGTAGATGGAAGTGTGAAGACGACAGAGGAGGTACAGACAGTAGATGTCTGACTCTGGACGAGAAGAGAAGAAGACGAGGAAACGGAGGGTGGAGACAGTAAGTAGAGTGGACCGATGGAGTGCAGGTGTCCAAGGAGGACAGCCTAGCCAAGAGGTGCCAGAGAGGTCAAATCGTTTATGAGAAGATCATGTTTCTGGCGAGTTGTGAGCCGGATGTTGCAAGGTGCAACGAACTAATTGTAGACTCCAAAAGGAGTACTTAAGCAGATCAACCGGTCGAACCAATCGGTTCAAGAACGAGACCGTGTGGTGGCGGATGTATTATCCAGAGCATTGCCACTGGAATAACTCTCAAAAATAAGGGGAGGGGAGTGTTATGATCTCAGCCTGCAGGAGAAACGAGTCTCCCTCCTTGAGAGTTATTCATCAAGCCTGACCTAACCAGAAGGTCTAAGAAATATAGAGGTGATAACCCATATGTAAAATAGTTGCTTGGATATATATAACAATTTAAGATTATGGGCAATGAAGAAGAAAACAGATAAATGACTGGCTAGGAGATGTGGATATTTTGCTGGAGGCGTGAGGCTCGCTTCTGGAGGGGCTTTGACCGCACTTGAGGCCAGACATCGCAGGGGGAAAGCCGCGCTCCGTTGAGCTCCCGTCAGAAGGGAACCCCTGGTGATATATCTCGAAGAGAAGAGAAGTGTGCAGACGTACCAGCTGTGGAATCGAGCTGGGGACGTGTGGTCTCATGTCGTGGGCGATAATTAGTAAATATTAAGCCGCCAGAGACATTATAGTGGGCTGTGGAAGCGCCCTGACCAAGCTCTGTCAGAGGGATAGCGCCCTCGACTAGACAATCTGTGGTAAGCACGATTTAAGCCAGTTCATAGTGATTGCTTGTAGTTGGTCGTGTGCCCAGCGACAGTAGTGATGTTTATATATAAGTTAGACATGTTTTAATAAGGCAGAAGGCCTGAAATAAGAGAGTGGAGAGGGAGGAACACGGAGCGATGTCCGTCCCCTCTGAGCGCTGGCAGGCAACTGAGGGAGCTCGGCTCCTGACGGTGGAAGACCCTTCCAGCGAGTGAGGACCGCCGCCAGGCGAGGTGGAGTATGGACCCGCCCAAAACGGGGGAGTCCACTCTCACTGTATGTAGAGGACAGATAGTGATTCGAGGCAAACATATTGTGTGATTATTTTTGTTTATGTGTTAAAGGGGAAACATTTTATTGGAGTGTCGATGGGTTGCAGGTTTGTCTTTGGGGAAGAAGTTGCTGAGAACTTCGAAGCCAGCCTAGATGAGGTAATTGATGAGACTCCAAGGTAGTGGAGCAGAGGACCTCGAGCTGTGAGGAAAAACAGTGAAGAGGAGTGTCACATGCTTCTGTAGAGGTGGTGAAGCACCATAGTTGCTCGAGGAAACTTCATGGTGTAGCAGCCAAGAGAGCTGTGGAGGAACCTAGCAGAAGGGTGAAGCACTGTAGTTGCTCAAGGAAACTTCATGGTAGCAGCCTGGAGGAGCTGCAGAGGATCCTGGTAGTGAAGCTCGGAAGAAATCAGGGTAGTGAACTTCCAGAGGTGGAAGGGAAGTTCTGGTGGATTACTTGTAGGGAGTTGATAGTGTTTGGTTGTCATTAGCGTGCAAGACGCAGTGAGAGGTGAGTGATTGTTGGCATTCTTATGTCAAGGAGTGTTTTACACTGAGGTTTAGAGTTACAATCGTAGGCTGGATTACCTACAGACATATGTGTGTAGCTGTCTCCGTGGTGTAGTGGTAAGACACTCGCCTGGCGTTCCGCGAGCGCTGTCATGGGTTCGTATCCTGGCCGGGGAGGATTTACTGGGCGCAATTCCTTAACTGTAGCCTCTGTTTAACGCAACAGTAAAATGTGTACTTGGATGAAAAAACGATTCTTTGCGGCAGGGGATCGTATTCAGGGACCATAGGATTAAGGACCTGCCCGAAACGCTACGCGTACTAGTGGCTGTACAAGAATGTAACAACTCTTGTATATATCTAAAAAAAAAATGTGTTCTAGGACTGATAGAGTGATCGATTGATCATTGTTGTGTATCAAGGAACATTTATACTGATATATATTATTGCATTCACATGCTGATTTTCTTTGTACACATTTATAGATACATATATATATTCTCTTGCTGATGGTACAACAGTGTATGTAGACTTGATCAACTTGAGGAGGTTGATAGTATCAGGTGGTGAACCAGGAGATAGGATACCACTTGATAAGCTGATGATAGAGTCCTGAAGGTGTTGGAGTGCAACTTGATTGTAATATTATAGAGTATAGGATTCATTATTATTATATGTGTATATGTATTGTGTATGTGCTCTGTCCAGTAAATGTATTCAAATTTGCTGGTGTTTGACCTTGTCCTAGTGAGGCTTCCCCGGAGGTAGTAAAGAAGGAGAGAGAGAGAGAGAAAGAACCAAGAACCACTGCTGTGGACAGGGTAGAAGGTAATACTAATAAGTCAAAGGGGGATTGAGGAGATCATATCACCTAAGGAGAGAGTAGGGAGTCACAGCGGCTCGAGTGGGTGTGTGCACGTGACAACGAGGCTAAGTGTTGGAGCTGCATCCCCTAAATGTGTGACGTTGAGCCCCTCTCCAAGGGCCAGAAGCGCCTAGTGTGATCTCCTAGTGAGGTATAAGCACTCTACCGAGTTGTGGGTTGGGTTGTCCGTAAAGGAGGAACAACGACGACAACACCACCAACCCACGACTATAATAGCACTCACTAACACTAGTTCCTGTTTCTCCAGATATTTTAATCTGGCAAGACAGTCCTCCCTGTTCAGAAAAGCCTGAACATCGTCCAGATCGTCGATGGTCGCTTTTTCTGCCATTGTCACTTGGTACACTAGCACTTAACACACCGCTTCACTTTAGCACTTAACGCACCGAGCACTGTTCTACGTCAATATTGCACTTTATCGCACCAAACACTGCACTTGCCAATATTGCACGTAATTACACCGGGCACCGCACTGCGCAATATTGCACTTAATCACAGCGAGCACCGCACTCTACAATATTGCACTGAATCACACCGAGCACCGCACTACACAATATTGCACTGAATCACAGCGAGCACCGCACAGGACGTATAACGTCCTAATAGTTACACATGGAGGGAATTATTTACAGGGTTTGCGCCACTTCACCATCCCTGTCAAACATACTTGACAAGGGGTCGGATCCCGCTGGGGATGCCAATTATGTTACGGCCCTATTGGGTCGCAACTGGGTTCTTTCTCTGATGTAAATAGAGATTGGGTATCCGGCCCCAAGCTAGTAGTGGCTTTCAAGGGGTGTGCTCCGTAACGCAAGTAACTTAAAGGGAAAGGGATAAATCTGCTCAGAAATAAATATATATTCACCACCACCAATAAATATATAAACAGTCACACACTGTTATTATTACTACACTTATTTACAATCGCTTGTCTTCCTCCGAAGACTCAAGACGTTCACGGTGCTCAAGACGAGTGGTCCTGGTTCTCTTGTGGCCTCACGATGAATCCTTCGATTCTCTCGAGTCTACCCTGGCCACAGGCCGGCCAAATCACAGTTCCACTGGGGGCACCGTCGTGGAGGCCTTCAACCACAAATCCAGCCTGAAGCTGGCAGGTTCCAATCAGTTCCGCAGGTTAGGCCATTCCACGACCGATACTAGGGTTGCGAGCCCTAGGCAGGAGCCTCGTGTGACTTCACAGATCACTCTCCTCACCTCAACACCCCAGTGAATAGTCTTCTCCTCCAGTCAGCCCCGGGTACGACAAATCCTCAACTGCCACGTCACAGGCAGGCTAACACAACAGTGTTCATCCGGGGGGTGACTCACAACTTCTGCAGCTAACACTTGGAGATTCTACGGCTGCCTTGGGTAGACTGATCCAACGTTCATTACAGCAGTCCCAGGTCGACTCTGTAATCAGACACGTCATCAGTACCGGTTACACTCTAGGGCACCTCACTTACAGGTTTAGACACAAACGCCCACCTATCCACTCCATAGATAGCGTTGCTGTCTAAGCGTCACCTCACCAGAGGTCAGCAGCGGCTGTGTTATGAGCTGATCAGGACGGGAAACTAGCCCTTGTTGCCAGTATATCACGTCCTCACTAGATGGCGTCGTCCATTTGGGGGGGGTTTCGGGAGCTGACCCACAGATGGCGCGGTCGTCACTGCTCCGTGCTCGGACGCTGGGCTCGGGTCTGTAAAAAGCAGTAATATAGTGCGAGGAGGAGAGCTCTGTCCAGAAGACTTAAAAGCCATCAGTGATAGTGAGAAGGGAAATGGTTTTAAAATTACGAATATTGGAAGTAGGACTGTGAAGGTGGTGGTGGTGAAGGTGGTGGTGAAGATGGTGGTGAAGGTGGTGGTGGTGAAGGTGGTGGTGAAGATGGCGGTGAAGGTGGTGGTGAAGATGGTGGTGAAGGTGGTGGTGAAGATCGTGGTGAAGGTGGTGGTGAAGATGGTGGTGAAGGTGGTGGTGAAGATGGTGGTGAAGATGGTGGTGAAGGTGGTGGTGAAGATGGTGGTGAAGAAAGTGGTAAAGGTGGTGGTGAAGAAAGTGGTAAAGGTGGTGGTGGTGAAGATGGTGGTGAAGATGGTGGTGAAGATGGTGGTGAAGAAAGTGGTAAAGGTGGTGGTGGTGAAGATGGTGGTGAAGGTGGTGGTGAAGATGGTGATGATAATGGTGGTGAAGATGGTGGTGAAGGTGGTGGTGAAGATGGTGGTGAAGGTGGTGGTGAAGATGGTGGTGAAGGTGGTGGTGAAGATGGTGGTGATGGTGGTGGTGAAGATGGTGGTGAAGGTGGTGGTGAAGGTGGGGGTGGTGAAGGTAGTGGTGAAGGTGGTGGTGAAGATGCTGTTGAAGGTGGTGGTTAAGATGGTGGTGAAGGTGGTGGTGAAGATGGTGGTGAAGGTGGTGGTGAAGATGGTGGTGAAGATGGTGGTGAAGGTGGTGGTGAAGATGGTGGTGAAGGTGGTGGTGAAGATGGTGTTGAAGATGGTGGTGAAGATGGTGGTGAAGGTGGTGGTGAAGGTGGTGGTGAAGATGGTGGTGAAGATGGTGGTGAAGGTGGTGGTGAAGATGGTGATGAAGATGGTGGTGAAGATGGTGGTGAAGGTGGTGGTGAAGATGGTGGTGAAGATGGTGGTGAAGGTGGTGGTGAAGATTGTGGTGAAGGTGGTGGTGAAGATGGTGGTGAAGGTAGTGGTGAAGGTGGTGGTGAAGATGGTGGTGAAGGTGGTGGTGAAGATTGTGGTGAAGATGGTGGTGAAGGTGGTGTTGAAGGTGGTGGTGAAGACGGTGGTGAAGACGGTGGTGAAGGTGATGGTGGTGAAGATGGTGGTGAAGATGGTGGTGAAGGTGATGGTGAAGATGGTGGTGAAGGTGGTGGTGAAGATGGTGGTGAAGATGGTGGTGAAGATGGTATTGAAGGTGGTGGTGAATGTGGTGGTGAAGATGGTGGTGAAGGTGTTGGTGAAGGTGGTGGTGAAGGTGGTGGTGAAGATGGTGGTGAAGATGGTGGTGAAGGTGGTGGTGAAGGTGGTGGTGAAGATGGTGGTGAAGGTGGTGGTGAAGGTGGTGGTGAAGATGGTGGTGAAGATGGTTGTGAAGATGGTGGTGAAGGTGGTGGTGAAGATGGTGGTGAAGGTGGTGGTGAAGATGGTGGTGAAGGTGGTGGTGAAGATGCTGTTGAAGGTGGTGGTGAAGATGGTGGTGAAGGTGGTGGTGAAGGTGGTGGTGAAGATGGTGGTGAAGATGGTGGTGAAGATGGTGGTGATGGTGGTGGTGAAGATGGTGGTGAAGGTGTTGGTGAAAGTGGTGGTGAAGGTGGTGGTGAAGATGGTGGTGAAGATGGTGGTGAAGGTGGTGGTGAAGGTGGTGGTGAAGATGGTGGTGAAGGTGGTGGTGAAGGTGGTGGTGAAGATGGTGGTGAAGATGGTGGTGAAGGTGGTGGTGAAGATGGTGGTGAAGGTGGTGGTGAAGATGCTGTTGAAGGTGGTGGTGAAGATGGTGGTGAAGGTGGTGGTGAAGATGGTGGTGAAGGTGGTGGTGAAGATGGTGGTGAAGATGGTATTAAAGGTGGTGGAGAAGATGGTGGTGAAGATGGTGGTGAAGGTGGTGGTGAAGATGGTGGTGAAGGTGGTGGTGAAGATGGTGGTGAAGATGGTGGTGAAGATGGTGGTGAAGATGGTGGTGAAGATGGTATTGAAGGTGGTGGTGAAGGTGGTGGTGAAGATGGTGGTGAAGGTGTTGGTGAAGGTGGTGGTGAAGGTGGTGGTGAAGATGGTGGTGAAGATGGTGGTGAATGTGGTGGTGAAGGTGGTGGTGAAGATGGTGGTGAAGGTGGTGGTGAAGATGGTGGTGAAGATGGTGGTGAAGGTGGTGGTGAAGATGGTGAAGATGGTGGTGAAGATGGTGGTGAAGGTGGTGGTGAAGGTGGTGGTGAAGATGCTGTTGAAGGTGGTGGTGAAGGTGGTGGTGAAGGTGGTGGTGAAGATGCTGGTGATGGTGGTGGTGAAGATGGTGGTGAAGATGGTGGTGAAGATGGTGGTGAAGGTGGTGGTGAAGGTGGTGGTGAAGATGGTGTGAAGGTGGTGGTGAAGATGTTGGTGAAGGTGGTGGTGAAGGTGGTGGTGAAGATGGTGGTGAAGGTGGCGGTGAAGGTGGTGGTGAAGATGCTGGTGAAGATGGTGGTGAAGATGGTGGTGAAGATGGTGGTGAAGGTGTTGGTGAAGATGGTGGTGAAGGTGGTGGTGAAGGTGGTGGTGAAGATGGTGGTGAAGGTGGTGGTGAAGGTGGTGGTGAAGATGCTGGTGAAGATGCTGGTGAAGGTGGTGGTGAAGGTGGTGGTGAAGGTGGTGGTGAAGATGGTGGTGAAGGTGGTGGTGAAGGTGTTGGTGAAGATGGTGGTGAAGGTGGTGGTGAAGGTGGTGGTGAAGATGGTGGTGAAGGTGGTGGTGAAGGTGCTGGTGAAGATGCTGGTGAAGATGCTGGTGAAGATGGTGGTGAAGGTGTTGGTGAAGATGGTGGTGAAGGTGGTGGTGAAGATGGTGGTGAAGGTGGTGGTGAAGGTGGTGGTGAAGATGCTGGTGAAGGTGGTGGTGAAGATGGTGGTGAAGGTGGTGGTGAAGGTGGTGGTGAAGATGGTGGTGAAGGTGGTGGTGAAGGTGGTGGTGACGGTGGTGGTGAAGGTGGCGGTGAAGATGGTGGTGAAGATGGTCGGGAGATGGGAATGGTTGGGAGGCCGAGGAGACGGGTGAGGGGGGGAATGGTAGGGAGGAGTAGGAAGGTTGCTGTGGTTCAGCAACGCACATGCGTTCTTTAGCCACAGCAACGCGTGGCCGGGTACTGCTAGTATCATCATAAATTGTGGTATGGAGCAGCAGTATTTACAATAAACTTCACCGTTTATTGACTGAATGAGCGATATATTTGATTGTTTTTTTTATGGTTTTCAGGTGTGAATGATAAAATGTATCGAAGGATATAACAGCAAATAACCCCAATGACGGAAGCTGGATATGCCTGCTCCAACTCTGATGTGTTGGACAGTGTGGTAAACAATGTAGATCCACGTGCATGTGTGTATGGACAACCCGTCCTCAGACTAAATCCATTCCATCCAGCGGTCCATCCCAAAGATGCATTCATCAATTTTAACATGCTGTTCATTCAAAACTGAAACTTTCTCAAATATAAATAAACATTGATATATATTAGCACACTGTGCATATTTAGGCATTGGTTAGGTTAGGTTAGCTGTTTATGTTCTGTTTTCGATTATTTGTATTTGTAGTACGTGGTTGAATTATTGACAGTGTTGTGGTTCGAACAAAAGTCGTCAGAGAAGCACTTGTTCAGGAAGTGTTCGGACGTCAACAGTTGTGAGTCGTGTGTAACAGCTCGTCCGCTAAAAGCCCAAAGTCCATTCCATGCACCCACCAAACCTCCTGTTTATGAATGAAAAACTGTTTACTCACGACTCATAACTGATGGCGTACGAACACTTCCTGAACAAGTGCTTCTCTGACGACTTTTGTTCGAACCACAACACTGTCAATAATTCAACCACGTATTACAAATACAAATAATCGGCAACAGAATCTAAACACCTAATCTAACGTAACCAGTACCTAAATATGCACCATAGTCTAATATATAAAATTATTAATTAATATCTAAGAAAATTCCTGTTTTGAATTAACAGTGTTAAAATTGTTGAATGCACCTTTGGGGTCGACCGCTGGATGAAATGGAGTTGGTCTGAGGACGGGTTGTGCGTAAACCTTTTTTCATTCATGAACCGAGAGTTTGGTGGGTGCATAGAATGGACCTTTGTTTTATGAGGACAGGCTGCAGCACAAGCTTTAGTCACAGGAGTCAGTGTAACGACTCCTGTGACTCAGTGCCATTGTTTACAACTCGAATGACTCAGTGGGGCATGATTCATTATCGAGCAAGTGATTGCCAGGGAAAAAGTGACGAATCATTGGTGGAAGGTCTTTGGTTAAGATCTACAATAGAGCTGTGTGATGCACTAAACATTGTGATCACGTGTGGGTTTACAATATCGGGGGTTGATATGTATGATACCCCTGCCTGGAGACAGTGAGCGACCATATGTAATTCTATCAGTGCATTTGTACTCAGGACATACTTACCTAGTTGTACTCACCTAGTTGTGCTTGCAGGAGTTGATCTTTGTCTCTTTGGTCTCGCCTCTCAACCGTCAATCAACAGGTGTACAGATTCCTGAGCCTACTGGGCTCTATCATACCTATATTTGAAACTGTGTATGGAGTCAGACTCCACCACATCACTTCCTAATGCATTCCATTTATTATGGAATTCCACATGTTTCTCCGTGCGTGCGTGTGCCAGCTTGAGGTCTGTAGAGCGAAAAGGTCTTGGCAGTATGATAGACTGTGCTCCCTTACTCTGCATCCTATGAGTTTCTTAGCTGTGAAGAAGTTTGTGGTAACACCCGTGTGCTAAATCGTCGTGAGTGTCAGCTCGATGCTGGTAGCACTTCAACTTGTCTGTGTTCTCACAGACACAGATCACTGACATGTGGTATAGGTTCTCACCTATACCTTCGCAGTGGATGAAATACGTTATGGACTTACGTCGTGAACGACGTACAAGACTCAATAACATCTACATCACCACCTGATAAGCCTCAGGCAGCATTTACCTGAGGCCAACCGTCGGGCTATATGTGTGTTCATGGAGAAGTTGTGGGAGGGGGTGGAAATTTGCCCCGCTCCTGTGCCAGGTAAATTTAAGGTCTCACCATAACCCGTGCTACTTGGAACTGGTTCCCAGTAGCTGAATCTATAACAACAGGAGTTGGGGGGGGGAGGGCTCTCACCCAACACCTGCCTCATGCAACACACTCCCTCACCGCCCCAGTGCCACACTCCCTCACCGCCCCAGTGCCACACTCCCTCACCGCCCCAGTGCCACACTCCCTCACCGCCCCAGTGCCACACTCCCTCACCGCTCCAGTGCCACTCCCTCACAGCCCCAGTGCCACACTCCCTCACCGCCCCAGTGCCACACTCCCTCACAGCCCCAGTGCCACTCCCTCACCGCCCCAGTGCCACACTCCCTCACCACCCCAGTGCCACACTCCCTCACCGCCCCAGTGCCACTCTCTCACCACCCCAGTGCCACACTCCCTCACCGCCCCAGTGCCACACTCCCTCACCGCCCCAGTGCCACACTCCCTCACCGCCCCAGTGCCATACTCCCTCACTACCCCAGTGCCACTCCCTCACCGCCCCAGTGCCACTCCCTCACCACCCCAGTGCCATACTCCCTCACCACCCCAGTGCCACTCCCTCACCGCCCCAGTGCCACACTCCCTCACCGCCCCAGTGCCACACTCCCTCACCGCCCCATTGCCATACTCCCTTACCACCCCAGTGCCACTCCCTCACCACCCCAGTGCCACTCCCTCACCGCCCCAGTGCCACACTCCCTCACAACCCCTGTGCCACAATCCCTCACCGCCCCAGTGCCACACTCCCTCACCGCCCCAGTGCCACACTCACTCACCGCCCCAGTGCCACATTCCCTCACCGCATCAGTGCCAAAATCTCTCACCGAACTAGTGCCACACTCCCTCACCGCCCCAGTGCCACTCCCTCACAGCCCCAGTGCCACACTCCCTCACCGCCCCAGTGCCACACTCCCTCACCGCCCCAGTGCCACTCCCTCACAGCCCCAGTGCCACACTCCCTCACCGCCCCAGTGCCACACTCCCTCACCACCCCAGTGCCACACTCCCTCACCGCCCCAGTGCCACTCCCTCACAGCCCCAGTGCCACACTCCCTCACCGCCCCAGTGCCACACTCCCTCACCGCCCCAGTGCAACACTCCCTCACCGCCCCAGTGCCACACTCTCTCACCACCCCAGTGCCACACTCCCTCACCACCCCAGTGCCACACTCCCTCACTGCCCCAGTGCCCCTCCCTCACCACCCCAGTGCCACTCCCTCACCGCCCCAGTGCCACTCCCTCACCACCCCAGTGCCATACTCCCTCACCGCCCCAGTGCCACACTCACTCACCGCCCCAGTGCCACACTCCCTCACCACCCCAGTGTCATACTCCCTCACCACCCCAGTGCCACACTCCCTCACCGCCCCAGTGCCACACTCTCTCAACACCCCAGTGCCACACTCCCTCACCACCCCAGTGCCACACTCCCTCACTGCCCCAGTGCCCCTCCCTCACCACCCCAGTGCCACTCCCTCACCGCCCCAGTGCCACTCCCTCACCACCCCAGTGCCATACTCCCTCACCGCCCCAGTGCCACACTCACTCACCGCCCCAGTGCCACACTCCCTCACCACCCCAGTGTCATACTCCCTCACCACCCCAGTGCCACACTCCCTCACCGCCCCAGTGCCACACTCCCTCACCGCCCCTTTGCCTCTCCCTCACCACCCCAGTGCCACACTCCCTCACCGCCTCAGTGCCACTCACTCACCGCCCCAGTGCCACACTCCCTCACCGCCCCAGTGCCACTCACTCACCGCCCCAGTGCCACACTCCCTCACCGCCCCAGTGCCACACTCCCTCACCGCCCCAGTGCCACTCCCTCACAGCCCCAGTGCCACACTCCCTCACCGCCCCAGTGCCACACTCCCTCACCACCCCAGTGCCACACTCCCTCACCGCCCCAGTGCCACTCCCTCACAGCCCCAGTGCCACACTCCCTCACCGCCCCAGTGCCACACTCCCTCACCGCCCCAGTGCCACACTCCCTCACCGCCCCAGTGCCACACTCTCTCACCACCCCAGTGCCACACTCCCTCACCACCCCAGTGCCACACTCCCTCACTGCCCCAGTGCCCCTCCCTCACCACCCCAGTGCCACTCCCTCACCGCCCCAGTGCCACTCCCTCACCACCCCAGTGCCATACTCCCTCACCGCCCCAGTGCCACACTCACTCACCGCCCCAGTGCCACACTCCCTCACCACCCCAGTGTCATACTCCCTCACCACCCCAGTGCCACACTCCCTCACCGCCCCAGTGCCACACTCTCTCACCACCCCAGTGCCACCCTCCCTCACCACCCCAGTGCCACACTCCCTCACTGCCCCAGTGCCCCTCCCTCACCACCCCAGTGCCACTCCCTCACCGCCCCAGTGCCACTCCCTCACCACCCCAGTGCCATACTCCCTCACCGCCCCAGTGCCACACTCACTCACCGCCCCAGTGCCACACTCCCTCACCACCCCAGTGTCATACTCCCTCACCACCCCAGTGCCACACTCCCTCACCGCCCCAGTGCCACACTCCCTCACCGCCCCTTTGCCTCTCCCTCACCACCCCAGTGCCACACTCCCTCACCGCCCCAGTGCCACTCACTCACCGCCCCAGTGCCACACTCCCTCACCGGCCCAGTGCCACTCACTCACCGCCCCAGTGCCACTCCCTCACAGCCCCAGTGCCACACTCCCTCACCGCCCCAGTGCCACACTCCCTCACCGCCCCAGTGTCACACTCCCTCACCACCCCAGTGCCATACTCCCTCACCACCCCAGTGCCACTCCCTCACCACCCCAGTGACATACTCCCTCACTGACCCAGTGCCACACTCCCTCACCACCCAAGTGCCACACTCCCTCACCGCCCCAGTGTCACACTCCCTCATCACCCCAGTGCCACACTCCCTCACCGCCCCAGTGCCACACTCCCTCACCGCCCCAGTGTCACACTCCCTCACCACCCCAGTGCCACACTCCCTCACCGCCCCAGTGTCACACTCCCTCACCACCCCAGTGCCACACTCCATCACCGCCCCAGTGCCACACTCCCTCACCGCCCCAGTGCCACACTCCTTCACCGCCCCAGTGCCACACTCCCTCACCGCCCCAGTGCCACGTACACTCCCTCACCGCCCCAGTGTCACACTCCCTCACCGCAACAGTGCCAAAATCTCTCACTGACCCAGTGCCACACTCCCTCACCGCCCCAGTGCCACTCCCTCACAGCCCCAGTGCCACACTCCCTCACCGCCCCAGTGCCACCCTCCCTCACCGCCCCAGTGCCACTCACTCACCGCCCCAGTGCCACACTCCCTCACCGCCCCAGTGCCACTCACTCACCGCCCAGTGCCACTCACTCACCGCTCCAGTGCCATACTCCCTCACCATCCCAGTGCCATACTCCCTCACCACCCCAGTGCCACACTCCCTCACCACCCCAGTGCCATACTCCCTCACCACCCCAGTGCCATACTCCCTCACCAGCCCAGTGCCACACTCCCTCACTGACCCAGTGCCACACTCCCTCACCACCCCAGTGCCATACTCCCTCACCACCCCAGTGCCACACTCCCTCGCCACCCCAGTGCCACACTCCCTCACCACCCCAGTGCCATACTCCCTCACCACCCCAGTGCCACACTCCCTCACTGACCCAGTGCCACACTCCCTCACCGCCCCAGTGTCACACTCCCTCACCGCCCCAGTGGCACTCACTCACCGCCCCAGTGCCACACTCCCTCCCCGCCCCAGTGCCACTTCCTCACAGCCCCAGTGCCACTCACTCACCGCCCCAGTGCCACACTCCCTCACCGCCCCAGTGCCACTCCCTCACAGCCCCAGTGCCACATTCCCTCACCGCCCCAGTGTCACACTCCCTCACCACCCAGTGCCACACTCCCTCACCGCCCCAGTGTCACACTCCCTCACTGCCCCAGTGCCACTCACTCACCGCCCCAGTGCCACACTCCCTCACCGCAACAGTGCCAAAATCTCTCATCGACCCAGTGCCACACTCCCTCACCGCCCCAGTGCCACTCCCTCACAGCCCCAGTGCCACACTCCCTCACCGCCCCAGTGCCACACTCTCTCACCACCCCAGTGCCACACTTCCTCACCACCCCAGTGCCACACTCCCTCACCGCCCCAGTGCCACTCCCTCACCACCCCAGTGCCACACTCCCTCACCACCCCAGTGCCACACTCCCTTACCGCCCCAGTGCCACACTCCCTCACCGCCCCAGTGCCACACTCCCTCACCGCCCCAGTGCCATACTCCCTCACCACCCCAGTGCCACTCCCTCACCACCCTAGTGCGACTCCCTCACCACCCTAGTGCCATACTCCCTCACCACCCCAGTGCCACACTCCCTCACCACCCCAGTGCCACTCCCTCACCACCCCAGTGCCACTCCCTCACCGCCCCAGTTCCATACTCCCTCACCACCCCAGTGCCACTCACTCACCGCCCCAGTGCCACACTCCCTCACCACCCCAGTGCCACACTCCCTCACCGCCCCAGTGCCACTCCCTCACCACCCCAGTGCCACACTCCCTCACCACCCCAGTGCCACACTCCCTCACCGCCCCAGTGCCATACTCCCTCACCACTCCAGTGCCACTCCCTCATCACCCCAGTGCCACTCCCTCACCACCCCAGTTCCATACTCCCTCACCACCCCAGTGCCACTCCCTCACCACCCCAGTGCCATACTCCCTCACCACCCCAGTGCCACTCACTCACCGCCCCAGTGCCACACCCCCTCACCACCCCAGTGCCACACCCCCTCACCACCCCAGTGCCACACTCCCTCACCGCCCCAGTGCCACACTCCCTCACCGCCCCAGTGTCACACTCCCTCACCACCCCAGTGCCATACTCCCTCACCACCCCAGTGCCACTCCCTCACCACCCCAGTGACATACTCCCTCACTGACCCAGTGCCACACTCCCTCACCACCCAAGTGCCACACTCCCTCACCGCCCCAGTGTCACACTCCCTCATCACCCCAGTGCCACACTCCCTCACCGCCCCAGTGCCACACTCCCTCACCGCCCCAGTGTCACACTCCCTCACCACCCCAGTGCCACACTCCCTCACCGCCCCAGTGTCACACTCCCTCACCACCCCAGTGCCACACTCCATCACCGCCCCAGTGCCACACTCCCTCACCGCCCCAGTGCCACACTCCTTCACCGCCCCAGTGCCACACTCCCTCACCGCCCCAGTGCCACGTACACTCCCTCACCGCCCCAGTGTCACACTCCCTCACCGCAACAGTGCCAAAATCTCTCACTGACCCAGTGCCACACTCCCTCACCGCCCCAGTGCCACTCCCTCACAGCCCCAGTGCCACACTCCCTCACCGCCCCAGTGCCACCCTCCCTCACCGCCCCAGTGCCACTCACTCACCGCCCCAGTGCCACACTCCCTCACCGCCCCAGTGCCACTCACTCACCGCCCAGTGCCACTCACTCACCGCTCCAGTGCCATACTCCCTCACCATCCCAGTGCCATACTCCCTCACCACCCCAGTGCCACACTCCCTCACCACCCCAGTGCCATACTCCCTCACCACCCCAGTGCCATACTCCCTCACCACCCCAGTGCCACACTCCCTCACTGACCCAGTGCCACACTCCCTCACCACCCCAGTGCCATACTCCCTCACCACCCCAGTGCCACACTCCCTCACCACCCCAGTGCCACACTCCCTCACCACCCCAGTGCCATACTCCCTCACCACCCCAGTGCCACACTCCCTCACTGTCCCAGTGCCACACTCCCTCACCGCCCCAGTGTCACACTCCCTCACCGCCCTAGTGCCACTCACTCACCGCCCCAGTGCCACACTCCCTCCCCGCCCCAGTGCCACTTCCTCACAGCCCCAGTGCCACTCACTCACCGCCCCAGTGCCACACTCCCTCACCGCCCCAGTGCCACTCCCTCACAGCCCCAGTGCCACATTCCCTCACCGCCCCAGTGTCACACTCCCTCACCACCCAGTGCCACACTCCCTCACCGCCCCAGTGTCACACTCCCTCACCGCCCCAGTGCCACTCACTCACCGCCCCAGTGCCACACTCCCTCACCGCAACAGTGCCAAAATCTCTCATCGACCCAGTGCCACACTCCCTCACCGCCCCAGTGCCACTCCCTCACAGCCCCAGTGCCACACTCTCTCACCGCCCCAGTGCCACACTCTCTCACCACCCCAGTGCCACACTTCCTCACCACCCCAGTGCCACACTCCCTCACCGCCCCAGTGCCACTCCCTCACCACCCCAGTGCCACACTCCCTCACCACCCCAGTGCCACACTCCCTTACCGCCCCAGTGCCACACTCCCTCACCGCCCCAGTGCCACACTCCCTCACCGCCCCAGTGCCATACTCCCTCACCACCCCAGTGCCACTCCCTCACCACCCTAGTGCGACTCCCTCACCACCCTAGTGCCATACTCCCTCACCACCCCAGTGCCACACTCCCTCACCACCCCAGTGCCACTCCCTCACCACCCCAGTGCCACTCCCTCACCGCGCCAGTTCCATACTCCCTCACCACCCCAGTGCCACTCACTCACCGCCCCAGTGCCACACTCCCTCACCACCCCAGTGCCACACTCCCTCACCGCCCCAGTGCCACTCCCTCACCACCCCAGTGCCACACTCCCTCACCACCCCAGTGCCACACTCCCTCACCGCCCCAGTGCCATACTCCCTCACCACTCCAGTGCCACTCCCTCATCACCCCAGTGCCACTCCCTCACCACCCCAGTTCCATACTCCCTCGCCACCCCAGTGCCACTCCCTCACCACCCCAGTGCCATACTCCCTCACCACCCCAGTGCCACTCAGTCACCGCCCCAGTGCCACACCCCATCACCACCCCAGTGCCACACCCCCTCACCACCCCAGTGCCACACTCCCTCACCGCCCCAGTGCCACACTTCCTCACTGCCCCAGTGCCACACTCCCTCACCACCCCAGTGCCACACTCCCTCACCACCCCAATGCCACACTCCCTCACCGCCCCAGTGCCACACCCCCTCACCACCCCAGTGCCACACCCCCTCACCACCCCAGTGCCACACTCCCTCACCGCCCCAGTGCCACACTCCCTCACCACCCCAGTGCCATACTCCCTCACCGTCCCAATGCCACACTTCCTCACTGCCCCAGTGCCACACTCCCTCACCACCCCAGTGCCACACTCCCTCACCGCCCCAGTGCCACACTCCCTCACCGACCCAGTGCCACATTCCCTTACCGCATCAGTGCCACACTCCCTCACCACCCCAATGCCACATTCCCTTACCGCATCAGTGCCACACTCCCTCACCACCCCAATGCCACACTCCCTCACCGCCCCAGTGCCACACTCCCTCACCGCCCCAGTGACAAAATCCCTCACCGCCCCAGTGCCACACTCCCTCACCACCCCAGTGCCACACTCCCTCACCACCCCAGTGCCACACTCCCTCACCGCCCCAGTGCCACACTCCCTCACCGCCCCAGTGCCACACTCCCTCACCGCCCCAGTGACAAAATCCCTCACCGCCCCAGTGCCACACTCCCTCACCGCCCCAGTGCCACACTCCCTCACCACCCCAGTGCCACACTCCCTCACTGCCCCAGTGCCACACTCCCTCACCGCCCCAGTGACAAAATCCCTCACCGCCCCAGTGCCACACTCCCTCACCACCCCAGTGCCACACTCCCTCACCGCCCCAGTGCCACACTCCCTCACCGCCCCAGTGCCACACTCCCTCACCGCCCCAGTGACAAAATCCCTCACCACCCCAGTGCCACACTCCCTCACCCCCCCCCCAGTGCCACACTCCCTCACCGCCCCAGTGACAAAATCCCTCACCGCCCCAGTGCCACACTCCCTCACCACCCCAGTGCCACAGTCCCTCGCCACCCCAGTGCCACACTCCCTCACCGCCCCAGTGCCACACTCCCTCACCGCCCAGTGACAAAATCCCTCACCACCCCAGTGCCACACTCCCTCACCGCCCCAGTGCCACACTCCCTCACCGACCCAGTGACAAAATCCCTCACCACCCCAGTGCCACACTCCCTCACCGCCCCAGTGCCACACTCCCTCACCGCCCCAGTGGCACACTCCGTCACCGCATCAGTGCCAAAATCTCTCACCGCCCCAGTGCCACACTCCCTCACCGCCCCAGTGCCACACTCCCGCACCGCCCCAGTGACACACTCCTTCACCGCATCAGTGCCAAAATCCCTCACCACCCCAGTGCCACACTCCCTCACCGCCCCAGTGCCACACTCCCGCACCGCCCCAGTGACACACTCCCTCACCGCATCAGTGCCAAAATCTCTCACCGCCCCAGTGCCACACTCCCTCACAGCCACAGTGTCACACTCCCTCACCGCCCAAGTGCCACACTCCCTCATCTCCCCAGTGCCACACTCCCTCACCACCCCAGTGCCACACTCCCTCACCGCCCCAGTGACAAAATCCCTCACCACCCCAGTGCCACACTCCCTCACCGCCCCAGTGCCACACTCCCTCACCGCCCCAGTGCCACGCTCCTTCACCGTCCCAGTGTCACACTCCCTCACCGCCCCAGTGCCACACTCCCTCACCGCCCCAGTGCCACACTCCCTCACCGCCCCAGTGCCACACTCCCTCACCGCCCCAGTGCCACACTCCCTCACAGCCCCAGTGTCACACTCCCTCACCGCCCAAGTGCCACACTCCCTCATCTCCCCAGTGCCACACTCCCTCACCGACCCAGTGCTACACTCCCTCACCGACCCAGTGCTACACTACCTCACCAGCCCAGTGCCACACTCCTTCACTGCCCCAGTGCCACACTTCTTCAACGCCTTCAACGGTTTCAAGTTCATATCGACTAAGACCTTCTGTTCGAGGGTACCCATGTAGAAGTTCGCAAACAGGACACCTAGGGGAGAACCCATGGCGACCCCATTTACTTGCTTATACATGTGTCCATCCGGGCTCAAGAAGGGTGCCTCTAGGGTACAAGGGTACAGGCCGGATCACGATACTCTCTGTCCGCTATCATCCCGATTGTTTCATCCACAGGTATGTTGGTAAACAGTGATTCTACGTCCAACGAGGCTCTCAACATGTATAAGTATGTATAAGGAAGTAGATGGGGTCGCCCATGGGTTGTCCCCTAGGTGTCCTGTTTGCTAGGTGTCCATTGTCCGATCCGTCTGTGAAGATGTGGGTGGCTCCTGCTACTACAAAAGTGCTAAATTACTTTTCTGTGATGCGCCTCAGGATTGTTGGATCATAGGCAGCATTTTCCGTCGGAATACCTTCTATTACTATTTTGATGGTACGCTCCTCTAATGGTGGGGAACAAGTATAGTTTGAGTGTGGATGATCGCCTCTTCTATCAAGTATATTGCTTTTTAATTGTAATTTGTTACGGACTTGTTACGGACTTGTTTGTTACGGACCTGAGGATTGCCGTCCTGGCCGCAGTTCTCTCTCTCATGTAAGAGACCTCAGCATTAAAATTAATGTGTGTCTAGGATTTTTCCTAGATACTGATTAGTGTTCACCAATTCAATTTGCTGGCCATGCACTTTGAGTTAGTTGTTGGGCTTCACTAATTTTATGGGCATGACTTTTGGCTTAGCCGGGTGCGGAGTTCGATACCAATCTGCTTTTCCTCTTCACTGATGCAATCTAAGCATCCCTTCATCAGCATGAAGGGATGCAGCAAGGCAAGCTAGGTACAGTTAAAAAACAAAATAAAAACAATGAAAAAATAAACAAATAAACTATACGCACAAAATGAAGGTATGGTAAACAACACAGCTCAATTTTAATGCAATGTTACACAAAATAATTAAATCAAAATGAAAATATATCGAAGTCTATGAAAATTCAATATATTAATGCAATCGGAAACATTGAAATGTAATCATAACATATTTAGTATAGTGTGTGTTGCTCTTACGTGCAACAGATGGGCTTATTTTTCCAAAAAAACATGGTTTTACCTGTCACAGGTGCGGTATCTATACTTATACTCACAAAATGAACGAAACAGTAAATAAAACAGCTCAATTCCAATGCAAAGTCACACAAAATAATTAAATCAAAGTGAAAATAAATCGAAATGTATGAAATTAAAATTTATCAATGCACTCGGAAATCATTGAAAAATAATTATAACATATTTAGTATAGCATGTGTTACTCTTATGTGCAACAGATGGAGCTGTTTAAAAAAAAAGTTTTTACCTTTCACTGCTGTGGCATCTATTTAGTAGATATATAAAAACATGTGTATATTCGAATTGAACGTTGTGTCAAAATTTAAAAGCAATCAGTAAAGAGGTTTCAAAGATTTCCCTCACATGAAAAACACATGATAACATTGTTTTTCAGAAAAGCATGTTTTTCCTCGTCACAGACATGACATCTATATAGTATGTATATAAAAACCCACTCGAATGCGATCGGAATGTTGTGTGTAAATTTCAAAGCAATCAGTGAAGAACTATCGGAGATTAGCGATTTTGAACAAATGAACAATTACATTTTTATATATATAGATTGTTGTGTATGCTTTTATGTATTAAATGTTTGTTAACATTTGGTCTTTGTTCTTGTCCTGGAGAGGTTTCCCAGAACGAGAGAGAGGGAGAGAGAGAGAGAGAGGGTAGGGTGTGTGTACTCAAGACAACGAGGTCAGTTTTGGAGCCGAACCCCTCAATAAAAGTAATGCTGAACCCATCGCCAGGATCAAGGAGTGTACAGAGTGAGCTTCCAGGTAATTGCAAGCACTCTAGTGTCCATTGCTGGTCGAATGACAGTAGCGTAAGTGTAGTGGCCGAGTTCGGCTGTATTTCTATCAGGGAGTGGTTGGGGTCTCTGTTCGCCTGTATGCAAATAACAGTCTGGCGCAACAACCACCTCTTTATGGTAGAAATCCCCAGCATCCCAAACGACAGAATTGGGGGCCTGTCTGGGAGCGAATTGTCGCACCCATAGTTTGAGTCCAGGAGAGTAGACTGATACACCTTAGCAGCAATAGGTAGCCCATGTGACCACAGAAAGAATATCTCTTTCTCTTTTGGAAAAACCCACAGAACAAGATGGAAAAGGTGCAAACATTTGTTGAGTCAGGCAATCCTGAAGATTTGGAAGGTTGCACCAAGCATCAAAGAGCAGTTAAGGCAGATTGTAGAGAAATGTGGCATTAAGGTGATGTCATCTACAGTGGCAGGAATGAAGTATCAGATCCTTAGACAGTTGAGAGCTAGGAGTGAAGCGGTAGAGTAGGGAGCTCAGAAAGGAGCTGAAGATGAAAAGGATGATGATGGATAGGATGAATTGAGATCCCAAGGATCAAATAGGAGTAGTAGGAGTGGCTTCAGTAGCAGGAGTAGACAGAAAAAGAGCTTGGAAAGGATTCAGCTAGAACTCCAGATGCAACGTGAGGACAAAGGGAGGCAGTTCCAACTAGAGATGTTGAGACTAGAACTGCAGATGAAAAATGAAGCAGAAAAAGAGAAAAGTAAACTTGAGGTAGAGAAGGAAAAGAGAAAACTAAACTAGAGGTAGAAAAAGAGAAAATCAAAGTGGAGCAAAAAAAAGAGAAAACAAAACGAATGGAGATAGAAACAAATAGAGCTGTGGCAGAGCATAGTATTGAGCGTGGGTTGCCAGAGAGCACCTCACACGTGTCACACCCACTGGATAATAGAGTTAGGGAAAAAGACATTCAGCTGTTTGTGCCAGAGGAGTCCGAGAGCTTCTTTGAACACTTTGAGGAGGTAATCAACATCAAACAGTGGCCACAGGAGGAGTGGACCCAATTGATTCAGTTACGACTGGCCAGTGCTGCCAGAGAGGCATATATCCAGTTGTCTTTGGAGGAATGCCAGGATTACTGGACTGAGAAGAACAGCGTATTGCATTATTTTCCTATAAATGTAATAGACTGGGTTATATGATGAAAGATTGTAGACAGGGTAAGAAAGATGTGACCCCCTGACAATGTGGGGGCCCCCGCAACTCATGTGAGAGTTTAACAAAGGACAGACCACAGAAAGTGAACTTAGTGAACGAGAGGTATGATTCGTTCACATGTACAGGTTGGGTCAGCATAGGAGACCAACCAGAATTTGAAGTTAGTATCCTCAGAGATACAGGAGCAAATCAGAGCTTGATTCTGAAAAGCCTGATCTGGGATGATCGACCTTTAGACGGCTGTCTGAAAATTAAGGTTCATGGGTTATTGTCGGAGTGAGACATGCCCATGTGAGCGGTCAGACTGAAGTCAGATTATTTGTCGGCGGAGGTGATGTTGGGAGTGTGTCCTGACATACCTGTTCCAGGGATAAAAGTGATCCTGGGTAATGACTTGTTCGGGTCGAAGGTGTTACCGGAACTCATAGTGAAAGTTGTGCCATAAGGGTGCCAGAAGGGCCACGGTACTGATGGGACACCAGACAGAGTATACCTTGCTAGCATCCTAGAGGATGAGTCAGAGGACAGCCAAGTCATTGTGTACCCTGACTGTGTAGTGGCATGGTCAGAGGTTGCCGACAAGTGAGACACTGGAGGTGAGGTGACAGTGTCGACTCCACTGAGGGAAGAGACCGACGTGGAGATAGCGTGGCTGTTTAGTGAAGGACCAGCTCGAGAAAATGAGGGCATGACGAGGTCAGAGGTGAAGATGACCCTGCCGGAAAAAACTTGTGTGAACAGAGTGGACCTAGAGCAACAAGTACGGTTGAGTACAGCCGAGTGTAGTACAGTACTTGAGGAAGCCTTGAGGGAACGTGGAAGAGTTGAAGGGGAAGAACTAGAGTTTCGTAGTAGAGCAGAATGGGAGAAGGGCATGATAATGTCGCAAGCATGGAGAGGTAGAAGAAAGTCGAAGGTTCGACGGAAGTCGAAGGAGATAAAGTTACAGATAAATGTGGAGATGAAAGAAGGGATCGTCGGTGAAGACGAGAGAGTGAAGTATGATGACAAGTGACGGACGAATGATGGTGGTAGATTGAAGTATGAGGATGATGAACCGAAGTATGAGGACGACAGAGCAGGAACAGATAATAGATGTCTAACACTTTACGTGTGGAATGCAAAAAGAAGACGAAGGGGAGGTGGAAATCAGTAAGCTAGAGAGGGTTAAGGGAGCGAAGGTGTCAAACACAGACAGCCTGGCCAAGGTGAGAGAGAAGTTTGGTCATTTAGAGGATGATCATGTGTCCAACAAGTGATGAACCAGGTGTTGCAGGCGATGAGTCACAATAACATGGCTAAAGTATGTTGACCAGACCACACACTAGAAGATGAAGGGACGACGACGTTTCGGTCCGTCCTGGACCATTCTCAAGTCGGTTGTCCAATCGACTTGAGAATGATCGACTGCAATATATATGTTTGTTATCCCTAACCTATCCCAATATCTTCTCTTTTGAGTTGGTTATTTTTTCTTGACTTCATTTCAACACATATTGACCTGCAGCTTTACATATTCGAGTATGAATGCCAAGCAATGTTAAATAAAACATACAAGAACATTCATTTATTAGAACTATCATATTCATTGTCGATAACTTAAAACTTCAATTATCTCTCTCTCTCTAAAAAAAAAAAAAACTTTGGGACCGCTTCAAAAATTCAATTTCTGACCGATTCTCACCATTTTTACATATATGTGCAAAGTGTTTAGTTCTAAAGTTTCCTCGCTTTCGTTTAGTCATAAATCAATTACTATTTGAGTTATTAATTTTTGTATCTAAATTCTGCATATTTCGATGGCCATATGGAAAAAATCGTTTACAGTATACTATACTCTCAAACAATATTTTGTGGATCTAAATTCTGCATATTTCGATGGCCATATGGAAAAAAATCGTTTACAGTATACTATACTCTCAAACAATATTTTGCAGTAAGGAAACTGAACTTTATATGCCATTCTGAGACCACAATGAATAAAATACCATTTGGTGACATTTTAATATTTTTAAAGCTAATTTGAAATTTTTATTTTTTTATTTTTTTATTTTTTTTTATTTTTTTCTGTTTATGGAATGATGTTAATCTATTAGGAAAAGTTGGAGCATTTACCATGAAAATACTACTCACAAAAGAATTGTATTTGAGGAAGTTTCGGTGCACCATCACCGGGCCCCTTAAGTTGGTGAAGAGTGAGTTTGGAAGAGCCCGACTGGAGTACCTAGGTTATGTGGTAGGGCAAGGTCAGGTTGCTCCAGTGACGACAAAGGTAGAAGCCATCGATAATTTCCCAGTACCGAAAGGAAAGAAAGAGTTGTTTAGGTACTTTAGAACGATTGGATACTACAGGAGTTTCTGTATGAATTTTTCCACCATAGCCACTCCTATGATGAGTTTGTTGTCTAAGAATAAGACGTTGGAATGGAATGGAGTAGCTCAAGAGGCGTTTGATTAAACCAAGAGGTTATTGACCGAGGCGCCTGTATTATTGTCGACGGATTTTGGAGCACTGTTTGCGTTGCTTGTGAATGCCAGTGATGTAGTAGCCTGAGATGTATTGACGCAGCAAAAGGACGAAATATATCGCCCCGTGTCTTTCTTCTCCATGAATTTTGCAAAGCATCAGAGATCATACAGTATGGTAGAGAAGGAGACATTGGCATTGGTCCCGGCACTCAAGCATTTTGATGAATACGTAAGTGGGGAAGGATACCCAGTTACTGTGTATACAGATCATAATCCCCTGGAATTGCTGAGTAAGATGAAGTACGCAAATGAGAGGTTAACTAGTGGTTCCTCTTACTTCAAGAGTATAACCTGATCATGAGACATGTAAAAGAGCTAGATAAAGTGGTGACTGACACCTTGACAGGAGCCTAGCCACTGAGAATAACTCTAAAAAATAAGGGAAGGGGAGTGTTATGACCC
Source organism: Procambarus clarkii (assembly GCF_040958095.1). Classification (NCBI taxonomy): domain Eukaryota; kingdom Metazoa; phylum Arthropoda; class Malacostraca; order Decapoda; family Cambaridae; genus Procambarus; species Procambarus clarkii. The sequence continues at coordinate 21,690,688 of NC_091231.1, read as the reverse complement.
CAGTTTGCCTGGAGAAAGGAGTCTACCTGATGAGAGTTACTCTGCTTTCCGGACCAGAAATTAAGAGGTCAGTGGAAGATATGTATGCAATATACGTCAGTGAGCGATTTAATAATACAGGCAGAGAACAAGCATCTTTTCAATGTTATTGGAAATAGGATGTTGACAGTTTGGGACGCTACGTGACGTTAACGGTCACAGTAACGCCATTTGAGTTGCCACAGTCATCAGAGGTAGACGTGTGTTCCTGTATCCTAGGAATATTGAAGAATACGGCCCTGGATGAATTGTTTGAGTGCCAGCTACAGTGCATAACTGTTGAGGAAGCTGCCAAGGGCGTGACGCACGTAACCTCTCAGTATTTATGAAGATTTGGAGACGACCTCAAGCCGAGTGGTGGTCGTGTCTGTGTGGAACTCTAAATAGTTGTATCCTCAGGTGGAGGAGGATAAGTATGTGACTTTGTGTGGAACTTGCCAGGCGAGTGTGTGGGCCCAAGTCAGGAGTAGAAGAGCTGTTTAAGGAGATTTTGTTGGACGTCTCAGAGGACGCCATCTTGGAGCGCCCCCGAAGCTACAGATTCTATGGTAAGCTCCTTTATCCGTTGAAATAGTGGTTGCTTGCACTAGTTCGTGTGCCCAGCGAGCATGGCAAGTGTTTATGCAAGTAGGATTCATATTTTTTTGTAGACAGTGAGTAAAAATAACCTGTTAAAAATAAGCAGATAAGAGAACATGCTGAAGGGAGGAGTGATACACCTTCTCTCGAGGAAGTGCAGTGTAGATAACTGAGGGGCGGAGGCCCCCTGCGTCGTGACCAGGGCAGAGGTCCAAGCATCGTGTCAAGACATGTTACCAGTATAGACTCGCCCAAGGATGGGGAGCACCACAGTTGGGCCGATGCGGAGGAGGGGTAAGAGAAGGGGATGAGGAGGAAGGGGAAGAGGAGGCGGGAGAGGAGGGGTAAGAGAGGGGGATGAGGAGGAAGGGGAAGAGGAGGCGGGAGAGGAGGGGTAAGAGAAGGGGATGAGGAGGAAGGGGAAGTGGAGGCGGGAGAGGAGGGGCAAGAGAAGGGGGTGAAGAGGAAGGGGAAGAGGAGGCGGGAGAAAGGATGGGGTAAGAGAAGGGGAATGAGCAGGAAGAGGAGGGGAAAGAGAAGGGGGATGAAGAGGAAGGGAAAGAGGAGGGGGAGAGGGGAGGTGGTAAGAGAAAGGGAAAGAGAGGGGGTAGGGGTAAGAGAAGGGGGATGAGGAGGGGGAAGAGAGGGGGGGATGAGGAGGAAGGGGAAAAGGAGGGGGGGAGGGGTAAGAGAAGGGGAATGAGTAGGACAGGGAAGAGAAAGGGAGGGGTAAGAGAAGGGGAATGAGGAGGAGGGGAAAGAGGGGAGGATGGAAGAGGGGTGGGAAAGGGGGGATGGGGAGGGAGTTTAACGGGACCTGTGTGACTGCCAGTGCCTATACACATTAAGCCTACAAAGTTGCCATGACGTGTTAGGACGCTGGATTATACAGACATGTCTTGGTAGATGATTAAGGTGTGTTCATCTTCATAAAATACAACAAGAAAAATAGAGAATCAGATATTAATGTTTTAAATAACTTTATCTCTGATTTTACTTCTGAATTAAATTAATATTATAAATTGATCATTGGTTGGTTCAGACAGTCATGAGGCGCTCACCAGGCAATGGTCAGTACCCAGCTGACCATCACCGTGTCTTGCAAATTGTCTATACAGTATACCTAGGTCATAAAAGTATTTGTGTGTATGTCTGATAACATACTACTTGTGAAGGAGGAAATGTATATGTTTACCTCTCAGAATGTTTGGTAATATGTTTATTTGTGATGTGTGTCTATATATATATTAACACGTTGTACTGAATGGGGTGAGAATAGCTTGAGCTACCTCATCCCTTTGTGTGTATTTTACCTCAATAAACTTTTTCAATTTCAATTTCAATCACCGTGGTGGGCCTGTGTTTATATCCGCATAGAGACTACCACAGACCATGGTGGAGGGTCATGTGCCCTCTCCATCTGGTTTGGTCTTGGTAAGCTCTACGCTGTTTTTGTGGGCAGGGAAACTGGTATATATTTGGGATGGGACTGCTGCTCTGCTGTAGGCGTAAGGGTTCTTCAGGATCATTTTAAGCCTTTTGGGGGGCATCTCAAGTTCCAAGGGTGGTGTGCTTTGGAACAATTTGGACACTTAACTTGAATGGGCTGGTTAGCATTGTGTTTGTCAAAGAATATTTTCGTGTCATGGGGCAGGCTGCAGACTCCACACCTCACTGGGCGTTGGCTACCGTCCCTGTTATGTCCAAATCTCTGACGTCTGAAGCATCTGAGGGGCAATGTGGTGTAGGCCTTGTGATGGAACACGCCCCAAATGATCAAGTTTTTTGGAAATCCGTCTATTTACTGTGAGAAGGACTGGTGGGGTTTCGTGCTTTGTGGATTTTTCCTGGCATCTTTCTGCTGACACCACATAATTCAGCTTTTCGAAATGAGATAAGGCCATGTGCATGAGACAGTGGAGGACAATGATTTTGCTTATTTTGTCCTCTGCCTTGATTTCGTCGCATTTCCTGTAATTCTTAAGAATTGTTACAGCTGTCTTATCTTTGGACTTCAGAATATATTCGCCAGACTGTTTGGTTGTTGTTGTTTTAGATTTAGCTACTCAGAACAAAATGTTCATGTTCCACGGGGCTATAGTGAGCCCATAATTGAGTACAGTTATTCGCGATAACCTTGTTACTGAGATATTTGACTAAAAGTTTTAAATGAAGGTGGGGATTTCTCCTTTTTCCCCTTTATTTTTAGCTTCTGTTTTAGCGAACTGGTTTTAGTCTTATTTTAATAACATTATCTTGGTGGTGTATATAGATGCACAGTGTTCACTAGTGTGTTACATTTTTCAACTGCTTTTCTAATCATTGTAGTCACTGTGGAATTTGCATCTAATGCATCTGCTGTCATTGGATTAATGATGAATTTGATGCGCAGGTCTTCGGTTGCGTCACATTCCAGTAAGTAATTTAATAGTGGTGCCTCTGCATCTGTTCAGCAGATATGATACTCTTTAACTATTGAGTTTATTACCACCCAACTCTTGTAACCAACTCTGAGTCTGTGTATGGCTATTGCAATGTCTCTGGATATGTTTTTACCAAGCTTGAAAGACTAGTACACAGTGGTTTGTTCCAACCACATCGCAGTGGATTTTCCTTCAGCTACTTTGGGTATGTGGGGAAATTTTGATAGTTGGGAGTGTTTACTTCTTGATTTACTCCTTAATCTGTGAAAAACTTGGAGGGATTTTAACCTGTACAACAGGTAGAGCAGTGAGTGTTTTTGCTAGTGAGTCTGCCTTTGCATTACCATCTATGCCAATGTAACTTGGTATCCAATTTAGGGTAACTGGCAGCCCTAGATTGTGTACTTCTTTTCCAAGATGTAGGTTTTCTGTGATAAGTTGTATATTATCACTGTGCTGGCTGGATAACAATGCCTGGAGCGAAGATTTAGAGTCGGTATGAATGATGACATCATGTAAATTATTCTCAATTAAATAGTTTATGGCCTCCTTTTGGCATATAATTCTGTTTGCAATATTAAGCACCCACTATTCATGCTCCAGTAAGCTTCATGGTTGGTAGTGTAAACTATTGCCCCAGCAGAACCTCTTTCTTGATCAACTGATCCGTCTGTGAAGATGTGAGTCGTTGTAGGTCTCGAGATGGTTTCCATTTGTTGTTCTATGACAGCGTTGAGCCTCTGCGAGTCACATGCTGATCTTTTAACTGATAATCCTTCAATGATTATCTTTAAACTCGATTCTTCCCCCAGCAGTAGTCTGCCGAAAGTTTTGATATGGTCAATTTCTCCATTGTTTTTAATGGTCCGTTTCAAGTCAACTTTCTCTAGAATCTTGACTAGATTATCCGTCCATGCACTTGTTATATACTGAAGGTAAAGCGATCTGTGTATGCTGTCTTCGATTGACAGTCTGGCGATGGTTCCAACAAGTCTTACTATTAGGGTAGCTATTCTTTGTTTGATCCTATTTTCTAAGGCTGATAAGTTGGTTTCCATTCTTAGATTCTACCGGCGCGTCAATATAGGTGCTCCCAGCATTATTCTAAGAGCATTATTTTGAGACACTTCCAGTTTCTCCCATTGGTTATCACTGAGGGATGTAAGAGCAGGAGCAGCATAGTCAATGAGTAACTTAACTGCTTTAACGTAGTACATTTTGAGTACTGGTAGAGATGCACCCTCTCTAAGATTTGTCAGGGAGTGCAAAGCTGAGTTTCTGGTTTTACAACGTTAGCGAAGATATTAAATTTCTTAAGTGAATTTCAACTGTCTGTCTATTATGACTCCTAGGTATTGAAAAGAGGTAACTCACTCAATTTCATGTCCTTGTATTGCGAGTCTGATGTCTGTTCTGTTTGTTGTTGTTTAAGATTCGCCACTTGGAACCAAAAGTTGCAAGTAGCAAGGGCTATGGTGAGCCCGTAGTGGACTTACCTGGCACAGGAGCGGGGCTATAACTGTGGACTGCACTGTTCGGTTGATGATTGATGAAGATTAAGCCACCCAAAAGGTGGCACGGGCATGAATAGCCCGTAAGTGGTACAATTTTTTTTCTCAGTATTCTGAGTTTGCATTTAACCATCAAGCAGTTATCGCGGGGGAGGATACTGCTTCGGACTGTTCGGTTGTTGTTGTTAAAGATTTAGCTATTCAGGACGGAGTGTCCATGTAGCACGGGCTATGGTGAGCCCGTCACTGTTCGTTTGGCGTATTGGATTTATACCATTGCGAGGTCAGGTACATACATATTGGTGAGGTGTAAAAGGTAAGAAGCATAGGTCAATAACGTATACATACAATTAGGTGAGGAGTAAGAAGTAAAGGTTAGAAGCACATACAAAGACTAGTTAGGTGTAGTGGGTGAAGCCTTTTGGGCATTGTCATCAACGTTGGCATCTTCACGTTCCGGTCTTGTTCTCACTCTCATGGTGGGTTGAATGAATAGTTCTATTATTTGAGTATTTATGGTGGGTTGTTCAACGTTTTATGTGAAGGGCTTCTAGAATTTATAATCTTACATATAGGGTTTTATGTAATATGTAAGTATATTTATTCAGTATTTCTCTTGTTAGTGTGATGTCATGGGTTTGTCTCATGTGATTTTTAGGGGCACCTGATTGAAGTTGATGGGTCAAACGCCTTGTCAGCTTGGTCGACGCATACCTATGTACTTAGATTGAAGGCTCCATCCTTCGTGGGGGCAGGTGTACATATATACCACGTTCGACTTCTGTAAAGGGTTCTCAGTCGGATTCGGGCAGTTTGTAATGGGGTTAATGATCTTCTTTGTTTTATAGTATATGATTGTGTCTAAGTTTTGGTTAGGAGTTTTACTCCTTTGTCGATTATTTCTTATTTCTTTATGTTTACTTTGCGTGGTGGATTTGTAATTTAATTTATTAGAGGTGTTGTGGTTTCTGTTCTTTGTTTATGAATATACCACCTGTTCAAGTGTCTTCTTATATATTAGTGTTTATTCTATAGTTGCTATGCATTGTTCACCAACACCTGTGTTATCCTTTCAAACTTCTTACTCACGTTACTCCATTCAGAGCAGTGAGTAAGGGCTCGACGGATATAAGCGTTGAGAACACTGGCTTTGAATCTTTTGGGTCACTCACTCCTACTGTTTAACATAATCCTATGTTTGTATGCTTGGTATAGACACCAGTGCTCAGAAATGCTCCTATGTTTATTATTAATATATCCAGGAAAGACAGACTGTTATTTTCACTATTTTCATGGGTGAATCGTAATCCTGACCCCTCTTTCTAGATTGCTTTTCATATCAATTAATTCTTCTAGGTCTTTTACTATTACGAATATATCATCGACATAACGGCAGTATTCACTTGGCATTAGCCTATTACTGAAGACTCTTTCCTCGATTGTTATAATGTAAAATATTGCAAATAGCACTATAAGAGGGGAGTCCATTGCTACTCCGTCTATCTGTAGATACATGTTACCTTGCTGAATGATGAAAGAAGCTTCCTTTGAACACCTACAGTAATGCCGTTCATTATTGAGGCGTATGAGTGAGAACGCAATTACTGAAGGCTCGAGTGTGGTAAAGTTAACTCTAAAACCTTGGATGGGTCCCAGTTTGGGGCCTCCAGAGCCTTTCAGAGAGCTTAGAAGAGTTCTGGGCTGGTCTACTTTTGTTCTACCGTGGCCGAGTCAGTTATTGCAGGCGTCAGTTACAGAAGGTTCCACACTGAGGCGACGGAGAAGAAAGCTCGCCACTCTAAGGTCACTTGTTGTTTCGGCGAGCCTGGGACCAAAATCCTTGAGAAACCTTGCACATTCTCCCTATGGACCTCGTGTCTCAGAACCTTTCAGCACAAAATTGTAAAGGTGATCTATTTCTGTGTACTTGATTGATTTGTGACTGTGTATTGCCGCAGCTCCTGCTTAACCAACAAAGAGGGGGACTACGTGGCTGCCAAAGTGGATATGAATGTACTCACACCATTCATCAGTCATTTCTCCATAGATGTAGTGTGATTCCATCAGGTCGACGAGAAAGAGCAGGAAACTTAAAGTTCATTAGGTTACTGTGCTCTCTGCTGGACACTGGGAAGATGTAACGCTCCTGTTAATGATGTCGTTGACTAAGTCGGGTCTTGAGTGCCAACCCACTTATTTTCTGCAGCGCAGGCTGTGTGATCCATATTCGTCTGCATCTGCCTCACTGAAAATACACCTACATACAATGTGGTTGGGGTAGAAAAACGGAGGGCGACTACAATACAGAGTTGCTGAGGATCAAAACGTGAGCCCTTCACGTTTTGGGCTGACAAAATAACGTCCCCTGCATGGGGAGCCTGCACAGATGTGAGGTGAGCATGATCACAGGGAGTTAGTGTTGCCTCCAACAAAGATGTTGCATCTTTCTGTACGATGTGGCTGTCCCAGCTAGATAATTTGTTGGCATTCAGTATGGCTGGTCTGAGTGCTAGGTCTGCCAGGGTACCTCATTTTGTGTTACATTCTGTGTAGTGGGGGTCATGTCCCCGCTGAGTTCCCACTTTGTGTGCAGGACAATATCATTTTGTTATGGACTTACATTGTGTAATTTATTTAAATTTTTTTCTTATTATATTGATTAAATATCCGCCCCTTTACATACAAGGAAAATCATTCCCCTTCTGTACACCATCATCTCTTTTCTTGGCCCTTCACTACATTACAGGGAAATACTGGTTTGTAAATAGGGTTGTATTCTGCTTCAGTGGACATGTTGACCAACATGTCTCCCGTCACTACTGATTCCATCAGGTATGGTTGTATGTGTATGTCAGTAGCAGTAGCTGAGAGAACACTAATCCTGACACACCCCAGATACCTCATAGCCTTCAATGAAAAATCAAATATACAAATTTCAGCTGTAGTGAGGAGTTGATGCTGCTAAAACTAATGAAGACCTGCAGTTGTTTCAACCAATAAATTTTCAAAAACAAACTACTTAACAAAAAAAGCTAGGCCTATCACACTTATGTATGACACTCATGTAACTCTACGAAACTTCTGTATGTTCAGGCACAACAAGGTAACAAAAAGTCGTTGGATCTCTTCGGATGCATAAAATATAAAACCTAATAGGAAACATACAATGAAAAAACTGTGCATTCACAGATACTCTACAAAATGTAGTTTGGCACAAACTTTGGGAGTTACGGAGGGAGAGATCCGGGCAGAACTTCAGCAGGCCGTACATAGCCTCTACTCTGCCAGCTTCCACTGCCACGTGAAGAGCTGTATTTCCTGCCGGGAGAGAAACAATAGCATGAAAGTAACTGTTAGTGGAAACAAATTTTGCATTTCTCTGACGCTATTCGCCAGTTTTTTTTTAACGTGCTATGATTAATTTAACAATTATTGTAATGATAATAACCTTATTAACGATACTTGTTATGGTATTGGGGAATTGAATTGTTTGTGAGTGCTCGAGAAAATATAAATAGAATCTAAACCGGAAAGAAATTATTTATTCTAATGAAAAAAATCCTATCACAAATGGAACGACTTGAAAAGAGTCGTTTTAAAAAAACAATGTCGTCTATTTCTTTACCAGCCCCATTTGTGACTGTTAGCTGTGTAATGCTCAATATTTTGGCAAGTCCCAAATATTAGAAGATTGAACTAATTAAATAAATATACCATAAGAGCAAGGAGACTGCCAACTTGCTCATGAGGAGCTCTTCTGATACCAAACAAAACTCCTTGAAAGAGACCAATATTTTATGCCTTCACATGACCACTTTGAGACTGTCAGCTCCAACGAATTCAATATATTGGGAAAGCAACAACTTCCCTTTTAAAACGCCTAACACTGTACAAGCAGCAAGGACCTATTGAAGAACATATACTCACTAAACATAACCAGACCATCACCAGAGATATACTCACTAAACATAACCAGACCATCACCAGAGATATACTCACTAAACATAACCAGACCATACCAGAGATATACTCACTAAACATAACCAGACCATCACCAGAGATATACTCACTAAACATAACCAGACCATCACCAGAGATATACTCACTAAACATAACCAGACCATCACCAAAGATATACTCACTAAACATAACCAGACCATCACCAGAGATATACTCACTAAACATAACCAGACCATCACCAGAGATATGCTCACTAAACATAACCAGACCATCACCAGAGATATACTCACTAAACATAACCAGACCATCACCAGAGATATACTCACTAAACATAACCAGACCATCACCAGAGATATACTCACAAACAACACCAAAATAATCGTCAGCAACAACAGACTGGACATCGGCGAGGCATTATACGTAAAGCAAACCAAGCAACACATCAATTGCCAACTAGCACCAAATTACACTCCTGTGGGGAAGTTTTATTAATTTCATTTAATTTAACATTGTAAAATTGTGAAATTAAACTAATTAAATATTTATTTCATAAAAGCTTAGTGAAATCTTAGTGGACGGATTTTTTTAAATTTCACACATATAGATCCACACTGACTATGGGTGTTTTATATTTAAATTCAACTAAACTAAATTAAATCAGTTAGTTAAACTAAGTAAATAATTCAGGTTATTTAAATTGTATAAGTGAGTTGATTTAGTAATTATATGGAGCAACAGCTTATCTGGCTCAGAGGCTGTTGCTCCAGTCTGAACACGTATGAGTCCCACAGGCTGGTTACTTCCACATAGACTATGTGGCTTGTGGCGTCACTTCCATGCCGCAATATGTCTAAGTTTAGAAACCCTTAACTCACTGTTTAAATGTAGTTCCAACCTCAGCCTGCCAGAATGTTACATTGTAAAAAATGCATGCAACATTTACAGACATATAAATTCAGTTAAATACCACAATTTATTTGTGGAAAAGTCTTACCCATTTGTGGTCGACTGCCGGTCATACCTCTAACAATGAACTACACTTGTAATGTTGTTGTTGTTAAAGATTCGCTACCTGGAACAAAATGTTCCAAGTAACACGGGCTATGGTGAGCCCGCAGTGCCTTTACACTTGTAAGAAACTGAATGGCCACTCTAATCTTTGTGCTAGAACCGGAAACGAGATACTTCCCGATAATTGACGATGTCGCTGTGAAGTATAACTTTAAAATATCACGTGATTTTACGAGAACTCAGGGAACAAACACAGCGTGTGACTCGACTTGGCAAATAATATGGCTGCCCTCTCAATCCTCCCTCACTCGTTTTGTTTGAGAGATAATTTATACTTTTAGGGAAGGAGTGATATTGATTTTGTATTTATTGCTATATATTATAAGTTAAATATATGTAATGAAAATAAGCATCAATCAGTTCTCAGACTGTATGAATAATATTTGTAAATAGACCCATATTCGAATTATTACATATAATTTTGGTGACATCACAGTTCATATGCTTTCATAATGAATATATATAAATTAATTACATCCTCCTATTTAGGAGAAATTTAACTTCAAATTTATTTTAATAATTTTATGAAACATAAAATATATTTTCCTGGGTTATATGTAATTAAATAATAATTAAATAAATTTTAATAATCTAGGAGGGGGAAATTACCACATAATTCTGGGAGGGAGAATACATATAGGATTCCACTATTTAGGACTCGCTGAACACTTTATTACTCTTCATCAGAATTATTAAAATATTATTTTAATTTTAATGTGCACTTGTGTGTGGCATTACATACAGGATAGATGTCCCTTATTATAGTTGAGAGTTGTGTAGGTCTCTTCATTACTTCTTCTCCAGCCAACTCCAATAGTGCTAGCTTTTCTACTGACATGAAGCTAGTGGTGGCTTTGTACTTCACTTTTACTATCTTCATGAGTCCTTGGCTGTCTGGGTGAACAGAGACAATACGGTCTAGAGGCCACACTGAACATGGGCTTTCGCTGTCCACCGGAACAACATCGACAGGTTGTAACTGTATTATGTTAGAGGGGATGGTAGCCCCATAGTAATAATCATGCAGAGCAGTTAAATACTCCAGATACCAAACTTCATTCCACCGACTGATTATTCGCAACAGATCTTTATGACGCTGAACAAAGTCGCTCTCCCCAATGTATGAAGGATCTCTTGGGTCCTCATCAGTGAGGGTCGCAAAAAAGTTGAGAGGTTCTCCATACATCAAATGAGATGGACTAAGTGACTCATGTTGTGAGATGTCATCAGAAAGGTAAGTCAGCGGTCTGTTATTGCCTCTGGAAACAATTTCCGTGACAACGATGTGGAGTTCTAGTTTTTTAGCATTGCAAGGTTTTCCTTATACAGCATTTCACTGTCCCAACAATTTTCTCATTCAACACTCCATGCCACGTTGCTCTGGGTGGTATAAATTTCCAGTAGCACTGCCGTTCATTCAGAGTAGTGCGAACAACTGGGTGGTCCCAGATCCATTCAGGCATGTTTCATAAGCAACCAAATTGGACCCGTTGTCAGATATCATCAAATTAGGGCAAGATCTGAGTGCAGAAAAACCTGTGGAAAACCTGGATAAATGGTGGCACAAGTATAAAGGCAAATGTAGGCCTTAACAGGGATTTTATCCCTGGTGCCAGTTAGGGTTATAGGACCTATGAAGTGAACTCCTGTGGCATCGAAAAGACGAAAGTGCACTACTCGTTCCTTAGGGAAGGGTGGGGGTCCTGGGTATGGAAATACCCGAGCATCGTACCTCCGGCAGGAAATACAGAATTTAAGTATTGACAAGCAGTCTGGCGACTTTGCGGAAGCCAGTATTAATATCACAAAAAGGTTAGAATATCTAGTACCCCCTCCCCCCATGAACAGTGCAGTGTTCGGGAATGTAAAGTACAAGCAATCTGCTTTTCCAAAGATTCTGCATGAGGAAACAAGGATGTTTTACTTCAAGATCAACATCTTAGTGCTGTAATCTATGAGAAATCCTTGTGAAAAGCTTTTAGGCATCAGACCATAAATAAAAAAAGGAGAAAATGAACTTTGGAGAGTTAATTTTTCAATTACCCCCGACAGTGAAGAAAAACGTAAGAAATATTGTGAAGATTTGTGTTACAATCATTAATCTTACCCTTTTGGTCATATTCAACAAAATTTATATATATAAATATATATATATATATATATATATATATATATATATATATATATATATTGTGACGATAATCTCCTTCAAGAGATTGAGCCTGCTCTTCCCTCCACAAATACGTCGCAACAAATATATAAAACTACTATGGAAGAAATGTCCAACAACGACAACAACACCAGCAAGGTTTGCCAGAGAGCAAAACGTATGCAGCCAGAGACACCTGTTCAGACTCAAACCGCCAAATTACCTGTCTTACTACCGGCTCCGCTGATTGGTCGCCGGTCTGGCTGCAACTGCACTCGCCCCCCCCCATACTACTTGATGTCTGGGGTCGCCACGACCTCAGACCTCAGAATATTCAGTGCTTCCACGGTTACCACTCCTCCCGGCTAGACGTTAGCGTGTACTGAGAGAGGTGGTAGCTTAAAGCCAATATTCCAGCACCTCACATTTATTTTTGTATTGCACTTCTTGTTATTTTGTCTTAACGTAACTTTTCATTGTGTCATTTAATTATTCTTATTATTTTGATTGATTGATTTTATTATACGAATTTGTTTGTCCCTTTTATTCATGTTTTCATTTATTTAACGTAATTAAAATTTCATTGTTAAAATTTACTTGTGTTTTGTGTGTCTTCTCCTTACCTTACCACAGACGAAGTTCCAGTTTTTCTATTTTTTTTTTATAACTATGTGACGAGGCCATACCCCTAGCCTTAAACAGCCGAACACCAACGCGTTACCGTCACAATATATATATATATATATATATATATATATATATATATATATATATATATATATATATATATATATATATATATACATATATATAACTTTAGAACACTTTCCCACCAGGAGACTCGAACCCTAGCCAGCACAGAAGCCTTCCAGCAACTGGCATAACAGGTACGCCTTAACCCGCTCCACCACCCACTCAGACCCTTAAAAGAGATGGTAATTTCGGAGTATTTAAATACACCAAAGATCACCACCTCCCAAGAGCACTAGAGCAAGTGAGGGGTCATTTAGACGTTAATTTCATCAAGTCCCTGTTAATATGGGAAGACACAGTGTCTATGCTTAAGGCACAACTCTCCTAAACATAACCAAGAATTATATTCACTTGTCAACGCAAATTTGTCGGAATACACTTTAAACCTGAGGAATCTTGGGACCAAACGATGCGCCTTACAGGTTTGTAGAAATTCCAAATCCAAGTGAGCCTTCTTAAGGCTCAAGTGGGCGATGCGCCTGTAAGGCGCATCGTTTGGTCCCAAGATTCCTCAGGTTTAAAGTGTATTCCGACAAATTTGCGTTGACAAGTGAATATAATTCTTGGTTATTAAGATTGTTGGACTTTGAAATATCTGAAAAGCAGAAGCGGGTAAATGGGCTGAAAAGTGAATTGCACGTGAACTTGGAGAAATTCAAGATCTTGGTTTCCTGGGTTGATTTTGCATCTTTAAAATGTAAATATGAAAATTATAATGAAAAAAAAAAAGGGTTGAAAAATGTAGACTTATTCACGAGAAGAAATTGCGTAACTTGGGTATACCTTCATTTAATTCGGTGGACCCTGATAAGGTGGTTTTCAATTTTTCAAAGAGAGTTCTGTCTCCCATTGAGAAAGAACTTCTCTCTCTAGGGTTAGACTTCGGGTTGACATGTAAAAAACCTAAATTTGTTAATCATTTTTTAGGTTTTGAGCGGTTATGCAACACATTGAAAACTTGTACCCTAAGGACTGGTACAAATTATAGTTGGACCAATATCATCAGTACTGTTTCCTCCTTAGCACATGAAGTCTTTAACGACTTTGGTAAATATAGATCTACATTCCCTCCTTTTGACAAAAGGAAATTGGAGTGTATTAATAGCTTAAAGAATGATAGTAGTATTTGCATTACCAGGCCAGATAAAGGTAGGGGTATAGTAGTTTTGGACAAGTTAGAGTATGTTAATAAGGTGGAAAGGTTGTTAGAAGACCCCTCTAAATTTACGTTGGTTGATATAGACCCATTCTCGTATATTTTGAAATGTGAGGATAAACTGAATAGAGTTTTAAGAAGTTTGAAAGACTCTCTTTTCGATTATACTAAGTTACTTGCAACTGGCTCTAAGCCTGGCATCTTATATGGGTTACCTAAAGTTCATAAAGCAGGTATACCGATTCGTCCTATTTTATCAGCGATTGGCACCTTTAATTATAAACTGGCTAAGTTTCTGGTTCCATTATTAGAACCATTAACGCATAATGAATTTACTGTGAGAAATTCTCAAGATTTTGTAAAAGAACTTTCCTCTTTAAATTTTGAGTTCCCAACTATAATGGCCAGTTTCGATGTTGAATCACTTTTTACTAATATTCCTTTGTTAGAAACCATTGATATCTGTGTAAGTCAATTATTTGCTGACACTAACTTAGTGTCTGGATTTTGTAGTAAAATATTCAGACGGCTGTTAGAAATAGCAGTTAAAGACTCCATCTTTATGTTTAATAATATTTATTATAAACAAATTGATGGAGTAGCAATGGGGTCTCCTTTAGGTCCTGCACTGGCTAATGCTTTGTTGAGTTTTCATGAAATAAATTGGCTTGATAATTGTCCTTCGGCCTTTAAGCCAGTCTTGTACAGAAGATATGTAGATGACACTTTTTTGTTGTTTAGGGACCAGTGTCATATTGAGAAATTTAGAGAGTATCTTAATGCACAACATAGTAATATACGGTTTACTGCAGAGTGTGAAGTTAATAATTCATTGTCGTTTCTTGATGTAAAAGTGAATAACCTCAATGGGTTCAACACTAATGTTTTTAGGAAACCAACCTTTACTGGTTTAGGTTTAAATTTTAATTCCTTTGTTCCTGATATTTTTAAGAAAAATGCTATTTACACTCTACTGAATAGGGCCTTTGTTTTATGTTCTAATTGGAATAACTTTGATCAGGAAATTAATTTTCTTGTGAATTTTTTTTCAAATAATGGTTATCCTGTGCATATGGTTTATACTTTTATAAGGAATTTCTTAAATAAGAAGTTTCATCCATCGTGTAGGATTACTACAGTGGAAAGGGATCTTAAATATATTAAATTACCATTTTATGGCAGTATTAGCTTTTCTGTAAGGAGTCGTTTGAGGAGACTGTTGCAGCAGTGTTATCCTCAAGTAGACTTTAGATTTATTTTTGTCAACACAAATACCATAGGCTCTTATTTTAAATTTAAAGATAAAGTGCCTACCCCCTTGTGCTCAAATGTCGTATATATGTATAATTGTTCCAGCTGTAATGCTGGATATGTCGGGAGTTCCATTCGGAACTTTAAGATTAGGATACTTGAGCACCGGGGATTATCTTTTAGGACTGGATTACCATTGTCTAAACCAGCATTTTCGGAGATTAGAAACCATTGTTATGAGTTTGATCATTCTCTGCTGGAATCTGATTTTAAAATTCTGGACACTTGTATGAATGGCCAGTCAGATTTGAGAGTAATGGAATCCTTATATATAAAGG
Source organism: Procambarus clarkii (assembly GCF_040958095.1). Lineage (NCBI taxonomy): Eukaryota > Metazoa > Arthropoda > Malacostraca > Decapoda > Cambaridae > Procambarus > Procambarus clarkii. The sequence continues at coordinate 21,675,458 of NC_091231.1, read as the reverse complement.
AACTGCGGCCTCTGTTAAATAGCAACCTTTCAGCTGTCCAATTGTACACTGTATAGTGCACAGTAGGCCCTGTAATTGGATTTTTAGTTTATTTTGGTAGTTTAATTTTGTTTAGTTTACCATGTCCTTGCCCTTTCTTACTTATTTCAAGTCTTAACATTGTACATTAATATAATCTTCTATGTAGGATATATAATACATTTTTTGGTATTTAATTTTATTTAATATTTGAGTTTTTTATAAGATTTTGGTTAGTATTTTATAATTGTCGTTTATTCTGTTTGTATTTTACATACATTTTTTGTAGATTTGTAGACATTATATAAATATTTGTTATAGTGTTTAGTATCTATGTGTTAGGTATCAAGTTTCACTTCTGATCACTTCACGTAAGTTTAATAGAATGGTTTGTTTTAGTAGTTATAAATTTCATCTTGTAGTTTAATGGATTTTAAATTAGTTTTAATATATGTGACAGTTAATAAGTTTTATTTGTATTGATCACTTTAAGTGCGCTTAAGTGTTTTGCTTTTTAAGCTTTTTCCTTTCTTTGATAGGCAATTATATTCAGTATGAGTTCTTTGTTTACCAGCTATTTGACTGTGATTTCTGTTTTTTCTTTTAGATCTGATGATGAATACGAGAAGTATTCGAAACGTTATGTTTTTTAAAGTAAAGATTCTGATACAAGATGTTCAGTATATCCCTGGTTTTCCTATTCATCTTAAAATTAAGATTCCCGAAGGGAACATCGATCATAAATATATATATATATATATATATATATATATATATATATATATATATATATATATATATATATATATATATATATATATGTCGTACCTAGTAGCCAGAACGCACTTCTCAGCCTACTATGCAAAGGCCCGATTAGCCTAATAGGCTAATAGGCCAAGTTTTCATGAATTAATGTGTTTTCAAATACCTAACCTACCTAACCTAACCTAACCTAATTTTTTCGGCTACCTAACCTAACCTAACCGATAAAGATAGGTTAGGTTAGGTTAGGTAGGGTTGGTTAGGTTCGGTCATATATCTACGTTAATTTTAACTCGATAAAAAAAATTGACCTCATAGATAATGAAATGGGTAGCTTTGTCATTTCATAAGAAAAAAATTAGAGAAAATATATTAATTCAGGAAAACTTGGCTTATTAGGCAAATCGGGCCTTGCATAGTAGGCTGAGAAGTGCGTTCTGGCTACTAGGTACAACATATATATATATATATATATATATATATATATATATATATATGTTGTACCTAGTAGCCAGAACGCACTTCTCAGCCTACTATGCAACTCCCGATTTGCCTAATAAGCCAAATTTTCATGAATTAATGTTTTTTCGACTACCTAACCTAACCTAACTTTTTCGGCTACCTAACCTAACCTATAAAGATAGGTTAGGTTAGGTTAGGTAAGGTTGGTTATTTTCGGTCATATATCTACGTTAATTTTAACTCAAATAAAAAAAAATTGACCTCATACATAATGAAATGGGTAGCTTTATCATTACATAAGAAAAAAAATAGAGAAAATATATTAATTCAGGAAAACTTGGCTTATTAGGCAAATTGGACCTTGCATAGTAGGCTGAGAAGTGCGTTCTGGCTACTAGGTACGACATATATACATATATATACATATATATATATATATATATATATATATATATATATATATATATATATATATATATATATATATATATATGAGTTTTCAGTTGCATATTGTCCTGGGGACCATTCAGGCTTGTTCGCATTTGTGTTCCTCACGTGTGCCCCAAAGAATGAGGTGATTTGGTAAAATGCTATGCCCAAGATTACTATCCGAGTGCCGGCGGTGGGGTGGTTCAAATAGCCTCGGCTATCACCTCATTATGTCCGGTCATGATGGTCAAGTGGATTAAGGCGTCTTGTACATACCAGTTGCGTTGCTTCTGGGAGTATGGGTTCGAGTCACTTCTGGGGTGTGAGTTTTCAGTTGCATATTGTCCTGGGGACCATTCAGGCTTGTTCGCATTTGTGTTCCTCACGTGTGCCCCAAAGAATGAGGTGATTTGGTAAAATGCTATGCCCAAGATTACTATCCGAGTGCCGGCGGTGGGGTGGTTCAAATAGCCTCGGCTATCACCTCATTATGTCCGGTCGTGATGGTCAAGTGGATTAAGGCGTCTTGTACATACCAGTTGCGTTGCTTCTGGGAGTATGGGTTCGAGTCACTTCTGGGGTGTGAGTTTTCAGTTGCATATTGTCCTGGGGACCATTCAGGCTTGTTCGCATATATATATATATATATATATATATATATATATATATATATATATATATATATATATATATATATGTCGTACCTAGTAGCCAGAACGCACTTCTCGGCCAACTATGCAAGGCCCGATTTGCCTAATAAGCCAAGTTTTCATGAATTAATTATTTTTTGACTACCTAACCTAACCTAACTTTTTTGGCTACCTAACCTAACCTAGCCTATAAAGATAGGTTAGGTTAGGTTAGGTAGGGTTGGTTAGGTTCGGTCATATATCTACGTTAATTTTAATTCCAATTAAAAAAAATTGACCTCATACGTAATGAAATGGGTAGCTTTATCATTTCATAAGAAAAAAATTAGAGAAAATATATTAATTCAGGAAGACTTGGCTTATTAGGCAAATCGGGCCTTGCATAGTAGGCCGAGTACGACGTTCTGGCTACTAGGTACTATATATATATATATATATATATATATATATATATATATATATATATATATATATATATATATGTCGTACCTAATAGCCAGAACGCACTTCTCAGCCTACTATGCAAGGCCCGATTTGCCTAATAAGCCAAGTTTCCCTTAATTAATATATTTTCTCTAATTTTTTTCTTATGAAATGATAAAGCTACCCATTTCATTATGTTTGAGGAATTTTTTTTTTTATTTGAGTTAAAATTAACGTAGATATATGACCGAACCTAACCAATCCTACCTAACCTAACCTAACCTATCTCTATAGGTTAGGTTAGGTTAGGTAGCTGAAAAAGTTAGGTTAGGTTAGGTTAGGTAGGTTAGGTAGTCGAAAAACAATTAATTCATGAAAACTTGGCTTATTAGGCAAATCGGGCCTTGCATAGTAGGCTAAGAAGTGCGTTCTGGCTACTAGGTACGACATATATATATATATATATATATATATATATATATATATGTGTGTATATCACGAAAATAAACACGTGATTAAGAATGTGACAATGTCAGACCACGGAGGAAAAATGAAACACCTTCTGAAGATGTATTTAATATACGAAAGTACTTAAGGAAATTTCCTGTTTCATTTTTCCTCCGTGGTCTGACATTGTCATATATATATATATATATATATATATATAAACGTATGTCGTACCTAGTAGGCAGAAAGCACTTCTCGGCCTACTATGCAAGGCCCGATTTGCCTAATAGGCCGAGTGATATTCTTTATTTTTAATATAATGTTTCTTATTGGTTTATTTTAAATATTATTATTATAATATATTAGGAACATAAATTATTGATTTAGTTATGTTAGAAAGAAACAAAAGAGAAAGCGCACGTTTCTAATATGTTTAATTTCACAATGCTTGTGGGTATACAATATTTTTTGTTGTTCAATTGTCTGTGGAGATAAAGATTGTCTGGTTTGCCGACTCTAGAACACGCAACATATAATTGTCCATGTGAGAAGCAATCCGTGTCTAGATATAAACTGCACAATTCTAAAGATTAGCCCTGAGCTTTGTTGATGGTGATTGCAAACGCCAATCGAATTGGAAATTACAAACTCTTAACTGAAATGGCATATCTGTTGGAATCATAGATATGCGAGGAATAAGGATATCTCCACCTTTGAAATGTCCTCTTAAGATTGTTGCTTCTACGCTGTCGTATCAGCGACGATTAATCGTCGCTGATTAATTTTTTTACTGCAAGCCGTGTCGTGTTGCAAAGTTATGGCTGTTTGATATTTTGCAACATGATAATATGCTCTCCGATTTTTAGTTGCCATACGTGTGATGGTATCCCTGGCAGATCGAGTGAATAAAAAATTCTGTTGGATAATTAACCGCTTCATCTGCTTCCTCAACAGTATCGACGGACTTGTATGTGACTGCCTCGCTTTGAATGTGAGACTGAATAATATTGTTAAGTTCGTGTGCCAAATGCTTTGGAAATGTTGCACGTGGGAGTTTCAATGAATTGTATGTTCAATGGCAATTTTCAATTTCAATTTCAAAGTCGAGGTAGCAGTTCTTCCACCTCGTAGCAAATGTTGCAGTTTTTCCGGACGATGCAAGAGCTAAGGCTATGCCATTTTGGGATCGAAATACTGCCAGAATCAATCTAATTAGGAAGGTTTTACCAGTTCTTCCTGGCGCATCTAAGATTTCTCTAAGCCCGTTATTGACAGTTAGAATTATTTGATTGTAAATTCGTTTTCGCTCAAGTGTTAGATTAGGAATATTTGATTGTACATAAGACAACAGATCACTCATGTTGTAACCTTGTTCACGGCGCAATCCTAAATCGAACGAAGATGCAGCAGCGTCGTAACGCTGAACCCCGGTTCATTCCAAACACAACGATTTCACAACACATAACACCTTGCCTCAGCAACCGTTCCCACCACCGTATACTCCTACACACACCAGACCCTTGAGGCGTACCACTAGGTTTGTACTGGAACACAATGAGTGAACATATGGAAGGTATTTAAAGGCCGTCGGGTTTTGTCATTTAATTACAAAGAATAGACTCTGACAAATAATAACATATTAACATACTCTATTAGGTAAATACACTTCCAATACCTATAGACCACTTGACCTCCGCGATCACCACCCACACTCGTAACTTCCGCCTAAGTCCCTAATACGGAATGATTACTACAACGCTCCACACCCGGTTAGTCTTTCATTCAATACTCACATACTGCAGACTTAACTTGGTCACTAAGATCACATCAGGCTCTCGCATAGCTGTCTGCTACTCTTCGCTGCTGCCACAAATGGAGACCCCGGAGGACTTGCCAGTTCCACTCCCACAACCAGACTGTCTCCAGTCAGCCATGGCCTCAAACATTTCACCACGCCTCTCAAGGAAGGTATAATCCGATTAACCTTATCCCTAGAAGCGGTAACCTTGTTCCTAGAAGCCTGAGTCCTCTTTCCAGGAATTATTAGTTTGGCTAACAGCTGCGGTCTTAATCCCTTTGACCTTTCTTGGATATGTGATCCATAGTCTGTCTACTTAACATGTACTTCCATTCATCATTCGTTAAGTGTTGTGGTAATGATCCTCTAGCTAATAATCGCTACTAAATTGTGGATTACTACAGCAGATCGATTCGGTGATGGCATTTCCAATTGATTGGGAACTTTGTTCGCGATTTCTAAGCACAAATCTTCAATCATTATCAACGCTTCGATGTAGATTTCTGCTCTGAAATCCATGTTCATAATTGAATTTTCCTTGCGTATTCGATGGACAATATCTTCAGCCATGTGCGATTTATATTTCTCCCATAACTGTTGGAGATGAAGGAGAGCCGGTGGTCAATATGATTGCAAACAATGCACGAATTTGATTTGGATATGGCGTGTTAGACGCGTCATTAATGCATACATCCCAGTGTCGGTCGTTCTCCAATTAATTCAGAGCTTGACATTCACTATGGAAAGTGGCATGTGTAACGCCGTTGCCAAATCTCAATTGCTGGAAAATGTTGATCCAGGCACATTTACCAACAGCATGCGAAGAAAGAAACATTCATCTTGATTGGGATGCACGGTGGATGTCTACCTATCGTAGTTTATTTGAATATGCCACGTTGTCCGTCGACTCGGTCTCGTCGTTTGCTTCATTCAAATGAATTTCTACTGGCATTCCACGTTTAATACGTATGTACTTCCGAATACAGCAGTGTTTTTGCAAACGCGTCATTTTGACAACGTGAAGAAGACAGTTAATGTTGTAGCAGGTGGATTCATAGCTGTTTGTTGCAAATTTTCAGCTGCGAAATAAATGTGTTTTTCATTTTCTTGTTTTCAAAACAAAACCAAAATAATACTAACGAAATATTTCAATTTAAAAATAGATCAATCGACACAGCTCAATTTCACCACCAATTGCAATGAAAAATAAGAAGAACAGTTTAAAAAACGAAATGAAAAACAATGAAAAAAGAAACAAACTATACTCACGAAATGAACACTATGGTAAACAACGCACCTCAATTTCAGCGCAAAGTTACACAGAATAAATCAAAATGAAAATAAATGAAAATCTATGAAAAATCAATTTATCAATGCAATTGGAATCATTGAAATGAAATCGTAATGTATTTTGAATAGCGTGTGTTGCTCTTACATGCAAAGGATGGCACTGTTTTTAAAAAGAAACACGTTTTTACCTGTCACAGGTGTGGCATCTAAATAGTAGGTATATAAAATATGCACGTATTCGAAAGAAAGGTTGTGTCAAAATTTCAAAGCAATCAGAGAAGAACTTTTGGAGATTACAGCATATGTTCCTCTTTCGTCCCACAGATGGGACTGTTTAAAAAATAACATATTTTTTCCTGTTAAAGGTGAGGCATGTATATAGTAGGTATATAAAAACACTCTTCTATTTGAAAGCAAAGTTTTGTCAATTTTTCAAAGCAATCGGTGAAGAGGTTTCGAAGATTTCCTTCACATGAAAAACACATGAAAATACAGTTTTTCAAAAAAGCTTGTTTTTCCCGTTACAGACGTGACATCTATATAGTATGTATATAAAATCTCACTCGGATGCGAGTGGAATGTTGTTTGAAAATTTCAAAGCAATCGGAGAAGAACTTTCTGAGATTAGCGATTTTGAACAAACAAACATTTCAATTTCCTTTTATATATACATATCTATATATATATATATATATATATATATACATATCTATATATATATATATATATACATATATATTTATATATACATATATATATAGATTATATATATATATAATCACGTGTTTATTTTCGTGATATACACACACACACACACACACACACACACACACACACACACACACACACACACACACACACACACACACATATATATATATATATATATATATATATATATATATATATATATATATATATTGTGACTATAATCTCTTTCAAGAGAGATTGAGCCTGCTCTTCCCTACATAAAGTTACTTACACATATACAAGCATAAGATGCAACTAGATTACCAGGAGGCAAAACTTACCCTAAACCGCCACTCCACACAGGCTCGCCTGTCGTCAACCAGCAAACTACCATTCCAACCTGCCTGCTTCTGATTGGTGACCCGCCGTCTGCACACCTGCACCTCAGCGCCCTCTACCTAAGTCGATGTCTGGGCTTGAACCAGCCATTGAAGTCAGAATATCCTTGTGCTCTAAAGTTGGGAACAACCAACTGATACACGTCCTGTTTATTGGTGGAGGTTCCCAGCTAGCGCTATATTCTCAGCACCTGTTTATGTCATTTTGTCTTTATATTATTCCTAGAGTAATTTATCCCTGTTCTTAATTTTTATGACTTGTTTGTTTGCACTGTACATAGCCAAAGGATTATCTTTGTTTTTAAATTTGCTTTCCAGTTAATTAAAGTTTCATTGTTCATACTATGTGTTTTGCGTGTCTTCCCTTACTCTACCACAGACAACAGCCAAGCAGTCTCTTTTTTTTTGTAAATGTGACAGGCATTGACAGCAGCCATTAGGAGGACTGTCGAACACCTACTCTCCTACACTTTCCCGTCACATTTAATGGGGCCTGTCCGGGAGCCTCACTCAGGTACTAGTACTAGAACATCAATTTGTGGTAAGTGTACTTGGCTTTGATACAGTTGTTTTTCAATATTTCCATTACTTTTAATATTTATATGGTGCTGTGTGTATTGTGCATTCCGAGAGTAGCATATTATGAGTGTTGGATAACTTTGGATTACGTGGTGACTGTAGGCTGCAGTCATTCTCTTAATTGGTCATCCCTCCCTCCATGTTATTACTCGTGTTTTCCACCTTTTGTCCCTAGGATATTTCTCAATCTCAGACAGATCATCATTTTGGTACCCTGGTACTTTGGTTTGTCTTCGGGTCAAAGCACCCTATCTTCTGCAATCCGACCGAAGGAGGATACAGAGGGCCATAGTTCCTCTAGCACGGACTACGTTGCTGAGTTGGGACCTCAGCAGCAGTTCTCGTCACCAGTTGACACTCGCACCCCTACACGTCGGTCAGAGATGATGATATTTACTTAGGTAGGGAATTAGCTTTCTTTTTTTCAGAGCACAAAGTTCGCTAATTCTGTAAGTATCATATTTCATTTAGTGGGAAAACTCTTGCTTCTGTCCTATAGAGACTCGGCAAGGTATGCCTACATTCTTGGACTACCTTATTCACTTTTGAAACAATTAAACGTTTTATTTATTTTAGAAACTATCGGTTTTATTTATTTAGTAGGATTTTCTTGCCCTTATTCTCTTACATTGAGTACCGGGTACAAGATTTCCTGCGATTCTGATTGACTAATCATTTACCATACTAAAATTAACTTTATTTGTTAAATAATAAATTCCACAGGATAGTTACCAGTTGCCACGTCATCCTGTTACTGACACTTACCATATCACAAAAATATTCGTTGTATATTTATTTGCTATCTTTCACCATGTTTCGTCTCCAAGCTTTTCGTAACGATCCAGCAGGTGAAATAGGGAACTTAAGTCGTGCCTAGAGGACCGAATTGCAAACTCTTACACACGAGTATCAACTAGATGCTCCCCCCTGGAGCCAACAAAAATGACTTGCACAATTTAATATTAGATCACCTCTTAGATGAAGGGAAGATTGACTCTGAAACTCACGAAAATTATTCCAATGCAGATAAAAATGCTCTGACAGCTATAAAATTGAAGCTCGAACTTGCCAAGATCGAGCGGGAACAACAAAAAGAAGCTCTACAAATGAGGGAAAGAAGAGGCGGCCCTAAGGAAAGAAGAACAAGAACGTGAGGCGGCCCTAAAGAAAGAACAACAAGAACGCGAGATGGCTCTACTCCGTGAGCGGGAAAGAGAGCAGCTTGAAGCAAGAAAACGTGACCTGGAGATACAACGTGAGAACAGTAAACAGCTAGCTGATAGTGCGCTCGAATATCGTCGATAAGAACTCGCTTTGGAAACTACACACCTCACTCAGCGCCAGCAAGCTACCGCCAATGTTCCAGTAAGCTTCAATGTCTCCCATGCAAGTAAGTTAATGCCACCATTTGTTGAGACAGAGATCGATGTATTTTTCCCCACTTTTGAGACCTTAGCTAGAAAACTTAGCTGGCCAGCAGATCAATGGTCTACACTTCTCAGAGTGCATCTCACAGGTAGAGCTGCAGTTACTCTCAGTACCTTAGCGTCTGAGAATGACTACCAGACCCTGAAGCAAGCAGTTTTGGATGCCTACCTTCTCTCCACCGAAAGCTACAGACGAAAATTCCGTGATTATCTAAAGGCAAATACCACCACCTTTCTAGAATTTGCCAATACAAAGAAAAGATATTTCACGAAATGGCTGGAAGCAGCACATGTCTCTACACTTTCAGAACTCGTCAACCTCATGCTAGTTGAGGAATTCTTGAGACGTGTTCCCCCTTCCGTCCGTTTATATTTAGTAGATAAAGAAGAAACCGACTACACCAGATGTGCGAAGTCGGCTGACACCTACAGCCTCATCCACCGGCTTACACCAGAACCACCTTACAGTAAGAAGTCTTGGTATAGTTATGATATAGTGAGTGCCGATCAAGCGAGCTCTCAATTGCATTGTAAGTATTGCAAACTTTATGAACATACCATAGATAAATGTGGGAAAGCTCAATACAAAGGCAATGAAACTACTAAGCCCAAACCGACTCCTCCTAAGTCCGGTAAGCCTGTGATGAATGTTGGTGTTTCTGTTAATGACCTTTCTCTCTTCAGCAAACACCTGTATCCTGGAACTGCCTCTACCAACGGTATAGATTCGGAAGGACTTTTCAAATTGAAGATCTTGAGGGACACAGCGGCTCTTCAGTCCATAATATTGAAATCAGCTGTACCTAACATCACCTACACCGGGGAAACCGTTCTTATCACTGACCTCACTGCTACCACTCCGTATCCACTCGCCAGAGTCCACCTGGATTGTCTTTTTGTGACCGGTGAAGTCCAAGTCACCATCAGGAAAAAGCCTTTTCCCATGTCTGGAGTGCAACTTCTCCTGGGCAACGACTTGGCAGAAGATCTGCAACCGTCCAACCTGATCATCACGGACAAACCCCAGGTGTGTAACTCTGTAGTGGACAATCCCATCTTTAAGTATGTTTCAGCAAAGATCCAAGAAAGTGATAATGTTTCTCCTCCGGTTTTGTGACCACCTGTGCACAAGCTGCACGCCCGCAACCAGCTGACTCTACTGCTACCGCTGTCCCTCAAGACCCTCAGAATCTACCACCGAATCTTACTAGTTTAGAGTTCCGTAAGTTACAGAGGGAGGATCCATCGTTAATACCATTATTCTTCCAGGCTGAGACTCAACCTGACAGTATCCCTTGGTTCTTCCTAGAGAGGCACTTGCTCTACCGCAGGTACAGACCCAGTAAGCTGAAGAAGGACGACGATTGGGCAAATGTCGAACAACTAGTGATTCCCACCAGCCTACGGCCCGATATTCTACACCTGGCCCACTGAGCACTTTCTCACTATGGTTTTAACAAAACCTACCACGGAATCAGACAAGACTACTACTGGCCAGGTATGGTTAAAGACGTCAAAAGTTACGTGCAACAGTGTCATACATGTCAGATGGCAGGTAAACCTAACATCTCTATTCCTAAGGCACCGTTGAATCCTATCCTAGTGCCTGCGGAACCATTCCACAGACTCATCATAGACTGTGTTGGTCCTTTACCCTGGACCAGTTCTGGCAACGCCTATATACTAACTATCCTGTATCCAACCACCAGATTCCCCATAGCAGTTCCAGGAAAGAACATTACGGCTGCTACTGTGGTGAAACAACTATTGAAGATCTTCACCCAGTATGGATTTCCAAGAGAGGTTCAAAGTGACTGTGGCACCAACTTCACAAGTGATCTCTTCAAGAAGACACTGGAAGAGTTTAACATCACACAGGTATTGTCCAGCCCCTATCATCCAACTTCACAGGGTTCTCTTGAACGTAGTCATCAGACTATTAAAGCACTCCTAAAGAAATTTTGCAATGAAACCTTGAAGGACTGGGATAAACAACTTGATCTCATTATGTGCATTTTCAGAAGTCTCCCCAATGAGTCTCTAGGAGTATCTCCTTATGAGATGCTCTACGGACGTAAGTGCCGTACTCCTCTGAAAGCTTTTAAAGACTCTCTACGTAATGCCACCTTCATTGACCCTCAGAATGTGCCCCAGTTTCTTCAAAACTTAAGGCACATTCTAGAGAGAGTACGTAAATTTGCTAATGACAATCTATTGAAAGCTCAGGAGAGGATGAAGACTCATTTTGACCAAAGCAGCAAATTAAGGAAATTTAACCCAGGAGACTTCGTGTTAGCATATTTTCCTATCCTAGGTTCTCCATTGCAAAACAAGTTTTCAGGAACCTACCGCATCAAGGAGTGCAGAAACAACCACAACTACATTCTTGAGACTCCAGATAGGCGGCGGAAGACCCAGTTGTGCCACGTCAACCTCCTGAAGTAGTATCAGGGTACTCACCCCACTGTATTGGTATCATTATCCACATTTAAAGGTCCATACCTCCACAGTGAGACCTTCCCTGCATCTCCTCCCGAAAGCACTAACACTGAGTCAGTACCTTCCAACTCGGAAATCCTAACTGATCTTCATACCTATTTTCAGGACAGTAATAGTGCTCCTCTCATCAGAATCTTCAAGGAACATCAGAAGTTGTTCAGCGATGATCCACAGGAGTGTAATGTGGTTCAGCACGACATCCAGCTACTCCCTGACACCCGGCCGATTCATCAACCTTTCTACCGAATCAGCCATTGGACCATTCAGCAAACCATTGCTTTTGAACAACTTAAATCTCTGCTCTGTTCTAATCCCATTCTCGCCTCGCCAGATATCACGAAGCCGTCCATCCTCCATGTCGACGCCAGTGGTACCGGCATCGGGGGCGTCCTGATGCAACAACTAGGCGAGGTTCTACCTGTTAGCTACTACAGCTACAAGTTAAAACCACACCAGAAGAATTACAGCACTATCGAAAAGGAGCTAGTCTCCATCGTCCTGAATTTACAGAACTTTGCATCGTACCTACAAGGTGCTCGGTCTACCACCATCTACTCAGACCACAATCCCCCTACGCTTCTTGCAACAAGCCCAATTCAACAATAAACGACTTCTACGATGGGCTTTATATCTGCAGAATTTCAACCTGGAGATTTTCTACATCAAGGGTTCTGACAACATCATACCAGAAGCCCTCTCCAGAGTCTGAGGTAGAGGCAGCTCCACCTACCACTCTACCACCTGAAGACGTAACTTCACCTGTAAGCGCAGGCTTCGGGGGAGAGTTGTGATGATAATCTCTTTCAAGAGAGATTGAGTCTGCTCTTCCCTACATAAAGTTACTTACACATATATACAAGAATAAGATGCTACCTTCAAGATACGTCTACCCGTAGCACAAAACGTTTTGACCAGGAGGCAAAACGTACCCTAAACCCTTACTCCACACTCCCTCCATGCCAGCTCGCCTGTCGTCAACCAGCAAACTACCATTCCAGCCTGCCTGCTTCTGATTGGTGACCCACCATCTGCACACCTGCACCTCAGCGCCCTCTACCTAAGTCGATGTCTGGGCTTGAACCAGCCATGGAAGTCAGAATATCCTTGTGCTCTCAAGCTGTGAACAACCAACTGATACACGTCCTGTTTCTTGGTGGACGTTCCCAGCTAGCGCTATATTCTCAGCACATGTTTATGTCATTTTGTCTTTATATTATTCCTAGAGTAATTTATCCCTTTTTTATGACTTGTTTGTTTACACTGTACATAGCCAAAGGATTGTCTTTGTTTTTAAATTTGCTTTCCAGTTAATTAAAGTTTCATTGTTTATACTATGTGTTTTGCGTGTCTTCCCTTACTCTACCACAGACAACAGCCAAGCAGTCTCCTTTTTTTTTTGTAAATGTGACAGGCATTGACAGCAGCCATTAGGAGGACTGTCGAACATCTACACTCCTACACTTTCCCGTCACAATATATATATATATATATATATATATATATATATATATATATATATATATATATATTGTGACGGAGTTCCCCCCCTTATAATTCTCCCACGCCTGCAGTAAGAGTCATGTCTGCTTTTCCCAAGCGTTCTCTACGTTGCAGGCTACAATTTGATATATGGGAGAGAGTGAAGTGTTCTCGGAGAGCCGACAAATTTGTGAAATAGTAATATTTTGGCCTGTGGTATAGGCCCTTTAGGGAGCCAAGATGGCGCTTGCTTCCCTGATCTCCCGCCAAAACCGTGTGACGTCAGTGGCACCGGATTGGTCACCGACAGCAATGTGGCACCGGGAGCCAATGAAAACTTCCCGTGGCAAAAGTGACGTCACGAAGGAAGGGGGTCCGGGCCGCGTGCCACTCTGGCGCCATCAGTCAGACACGACACGTCATAGAGGTCGGACGTGCGACGGATGGTCCTGTCAGTTGGACAGTTGTTCCCGCTCCCGTGGATTTACGCGTCACCTGAAGTCCGCCAGTACTCTGAGAAGTCTTCCCTAGTTCATGTGTTGAACCAGAAGAGGGAATTGACGGTTATTTGAGCAACAAGTGCTCCAGTCAGGTACTGTGCCAGTAGCAGTGAAGCCGTGCAGTGACGTACGTGACGTCTGTGGCAATTCACCAGTTCGTGACAGCGTAGTGGCTGACAGAGCCACTGGGTAGCTGAGGAAGAGAGGACTATTTGGGGAAACCGGACGACTGTAGCTGAGACGTAGGCGACAGCCGTTGCTGGGAGAAGACGACGGCCAGGAGACCGACTCCAACCTTCAAGAAGTAAAGGAGGAGGACGGACCTGCAGTGAGGAGGCACGGAGACGACGCGCTAAACGGTGGGACGACGAGAGGCTCTGGTAGGACACGACGACGTGTAGTGTGGGGGCGTTCCCGACACGAGGACCAGGAGCTACATCTCGACTCTCATCGGAGGATAGGGTGAAGTAGGTGGTTCTAGTTCCCTCCCCATTCCCCTTTAGTTAGCTATGTTATTTGGCTATATTATCTAGCCTGAGGATTTTATATGTCGTGAGCAAGTCTCACCCATGTCACGGTAAAGCACCAGTGTGCTAGACAGTACTATCAAGAGTACTTGTAATATTCATGTTGATTATTGGTGTGTACAGGCACCAGGAACCAGTGATAAATTTACTGTGTTGTGTATATCTTTCCATAGATTTTGATATGAACATATAGTGGTAAATTATACATAATATTATGCCAGTATTTGGAGGTTAGGCTATGTGCCCAGAAACTATTTATTTTCCATGTATTGATGATTGATTTATATACCATATATATGTCTATGTTCATTCAGTGAATAATCATTTGTGAGTACAGTGAATTATTGCGTTATCGCCCACGAGAGAAAGTACTGAAAACTCCAGTGTTAATATTTCATAATATATTGTTGGATGAATAACAGTGTAAGACCATTACAGTGAGTTATTGTAGAATTGATTGTAGAAAAGACTGTTTGAGCCTGAGTACAGTGTAACTAAGTAATTCGGTTTATTTGTGCCAATATTGAGTGTGCGAGTTTCTAGTAATATTGGAGATTTTAAAGAAACAGCGCGCGTGAATCCAGAAAACAAGCAAAGAGCTTCCGCGCGTATGCCACGCGATCAGCTGTTCTTGACACTTGATGAGGAAGGGAGATGTTGCCGCCTCATGATCGCATACTAACCGTGGGAATTACCGGCCGCGTCAGGATCAGTTGATTAATTGATTATTGTTTGGCTTTGTGACATCTCTCATACATTTTAAGTAAAATACAAAACTATCTTTGTGTTTATATCATCCCCTCCATTGATCTTGTGGCTATATTATACCGGTAAACATAGAGTGATAACAATAAGTACCTGCCTGATTCCTGATCTTCTGAGTGTGACCTTGCCAAGGCTACCACTGATCCCACCAGTCCACTGATGGTGTTACTGGCCACCTAAAAACACCAGTTGGCGACCTTGTGATTGACCGTTGAGCCCTATTGTTGGGGAGGGCACACGACAGTCGATGTGATCGAGTCGTGTTCTCACTCTTTCTTAATAAGAGGCCGTTAAGATTGACTGGGAGACTCTCCTGGCGTGCAGTGGCGCCGTGAGGATCAAGGGAAGACCCGCAGGGCTACGGTGAGTGACTTTGAGCATAACTATTGCTCACCCCAGAGTAAGGGTAGAGAATAATAGAGAGGTGAAACCCCAACATTGGCGACCTCGCCAGGATATCGATCGAAGTAAAGGTTGCAGTGGTGGTACTTGGCAGTGGTGTTAGAGATCAGGTGCAGGTTAACACTCATAGCACAAGATGGAGGATGATAAAGTAACCAAGTTTATTGACTAGAGACGAACAGGTGCTGGAAGAGTGCACCAAGGCACAGTTACAGGCTATAGCGAATCATTTTGGAATAAAGCTGAAATCTGCCAGAGTGGCAGAAAGAAGAATAGAGATAATGGCTCAGCTCAGGGCTCGAGACGAAGCTTTGGGGGAGGAACGGCCCCAAACACCTGCCAGTGAGGGTGTACACCTGAGTATTGGTGGAAGCAGCAGGGGATCCAGCGGCAGCAGGCACAGCATTAAGCTGGAAATAATGAAGCTGCAGCTGGAAGCACAGCAGCGCAAAGAAGAGCGAGAAGCAGAAGCGCAGCTGAGGAGAGAAGAGGCACAACAGCGCAAAGAAGAGCAAGAGCGAGAAGCACAACAGCGCAAAGAAGAGCGAGAAGCAGAAGCACAGATGAAGCGTGAGGAGCGAGAAGCACAACTGCGCCGAGAAGAACAAGAGCGAGAAGCACAGATGAAGCGTGAGGAGCGAGAAGCACAGCTACGCCGGGAAGAGCAAGAACGAGAAGCACAGTTACGCCGGGAAGAGCAAGAACGAGAAGCACAGTTACGCCGGGAAGAACGAGAGCGAGAAGCAGAAGCACAGCTGAAGCGTGAGGAACGAGAAGCACAGATACGCAGGGAAGAACACGAGCGAGAAGCTAGGATGAGACAACAGGAAATAGATGCCAACAAGGAGGTGGAGCTGAAGCGAGCTGAACTGGGACTAGGTGCCCCTGCCCCGCCACACGAAGACCGACGAGTGAGGGAACGAGACCTGCCGGTCTTTGTGCCTAGTGAAGCCGAAAGTTTCTTCGATCACTTTGAGAGAGTTGCTGCTATGAAGAGGTGGCCGAGGGCGGAGTGGGCGGAGTTGGTCCAAGGGAGGCTCACAGGTGAAGCTCGTGAAGCCTTCACTATGCTCGAGTTCCAAGAATGCACTAACTACGATGCGGTAAAACGAGCTGTGCTTCGTTCCTTTAAACTCACGCCAGAGTGTTACAGAAAGAGGTTTAGAGAATGTACCCGGTTGCCAGGAAAATCGTATGCGGAGACGGCGAGGGACATGGAAAGAAAGTTCCTTAAGTGGATGGACTCTGAAGAAGCGGGGTCGGCCGAAGAAATCAAGGAACTAATGGTCATGGAAAAGTTTATGTCCGTGCTCTCTCCTGAGATCAGGATGAGGATAAAGGAGGCGGACATAAAGGACCTGAGGGCCGCAGCCGACCGGGCCGACATGTTAGAAGAAGCCCTACGCCCACGCCGAGAGGGACAGAACCGACCACCCGCATACGTCGGAAACGATCGGAGTTATAGAAGGACGGATGGATGGAGGACAGGAACGAGTTCTCCCAAGTCCCATTTCTCAAGCTGGAACACCCGAGGATCAAAAGGTGCTGTAGAGCCGATAGGGGAGAACCAAGCAGAGAGCTCGGGAACTATTCCTGCAGGGAAAGAAACGACAAGTGAGGCGGGAAAGACACAGGGTGTGACGGTCTCTGGAGGCAGTGCTAAGGCGAGCGGTGGCGGATGGTCTCCGCCGAGGGGCCGCTGCTACAACTGCGGAATACCCGGACACGTCGCGCGGGAATGCAGACGCCCTAAGCAGCGGGGACACGTTGCTTTAGTGATGTTCGAGGACCAGAGGGCCGAGGGAGTGCGGGATGAACCCGTGCTAAATGGGGAAAAGAAAGTTCACCCATTCATGTGTCAAGGAACCGTAAGGATGGGGGTCGCAGACCCCATCCCAGTGAAGATGCTAAGAGACACCGGGGCTGACTTTACCCTGGTAAGTGAAACCCTGTTCCCCGAGGGTTACGAAAGTACCAGTGTGGGGGTGGCACGGGTGACCACTGTGGGAGGTCCAGTGAGGATGCCCCTACACCAGGTAACTTTAAATTCCGAATATGGCTGCCAGACCCTAGTGGTGGGAGTCTGTACATCAATGCCCAAGATGGAGGCACAGGTCATCTTGGGGAATGACGCATGTGGAGGATACGTCCTCCCGCATCTCGTGAAGGGCGAAGAGTGCATAGAACAATACAAGGAGACAGGCGAAGAGTTGAACGCCTGTCGGGACGAGAAGGGAATCGCACCGGTGGCGATCACAGTTTGTACTGTGATACCGAGACAACGCGAAGAACCAGGAGGTTGTGGATCTGATGGGGCTGAGGAGACGACTGACAGCCTGGGAACAGATCACCTCTGCGTAGGACCCAGAGAACGAGTGGAGGGCGAAAGTAGCCCGAATGGTGAGTTGCAGGTGACCCTCACCAGTTCTCCAGGGGTAAACCGCACTCGTCTCGGAGAGTTACAGCAAGAGGAGTGCCCCGAATTGGTTAGTAAGGCCGAAGGTGGACGTGTTGGTCCTGAGAAGGCTTACTTTTCATTTATCTATATTATATATGCCATGCTATTCATGATGAAGGAACGATGGACGCCAGGAGCAACCGTGGGAACGGTGATTAAGTATGTCCAGAAGTTCAAAGAACGCCTCACTAGAGCGAAGGGACAGGCTAGGAAACTCCTGAAGAAGGTGCAACGTAAGATGTCGGAGTGGTACGACAAGAGAGCTGCGCAGAGGGATTTTCAGGCCGGATCCAAAGTAATGGTTGTGCTGCCAGATAGAGGTAGAGTGACCAAGTCGCGGTTCAAGGGACCATACCAAGTGCTGCGACGGTTGGGTCCAGTGTCATACGAGATTGGGAAGCCGGATGGACCCCGAAAGAAACAGGTGTGTCGCGCAGACCGCCTGAGACCTTTCTTCAATGAGGAAGGAAGAGCCGACAAGCAGGACGGAACGATGTCCCGAGAAACCCAGTGAAAGACGGGTCTGAGGGTACCGAGGGACCGAGAACTCCCGGAGGAGGAAAGTAAGTGGTCAAGGGCGGACGGCACCAGTCTCACCCGCACTGAGAGTCTGACAAGGATCAAGGTCAAGCACATCAAGGGGAAGGACGACGTAGTAGCGGACGCCCTATCCCGCGTACACTAACGAGACATGACTCTTATTTTAAGGGGAGGGGTATGTGACGGAGTTCCCCCCTTATAATTCTCCCACGCCTGCAGTAAGAGTCATGTCTGCTTTTCCAAGCGTTCTCTACGCTGCAGGCTACAATTTGATATATGGGAGAGAGTGAAGTGTTCTCGGAGAGCCGAGAAATTTGTGAAATTGTAATATTTTGGCCTGTGGTATAGGCCCATTAGGGAGCCAAGATGGCGCTTGCTTCCCTGATCTCCCGCCAAAACCGTGTGACGTCAGTGGCACCGGATTGGTCACCGACAGCAATGTGGCACCGGGAGCCAATGAAAACTTCCCGTGGCAAAAGTGACGTCACGAAGGAAGGGGGTCCGGGCCGCGCGCCACTCTGGCGCCATCAGTCAGACACGACACGTCATAGAGGTCGGACGTGCGACGGATGGTCCTGTCAGTTGGACAGTTGTTCCCGCTCCCGTGGATTTACGCGTCACCTGAAGTCCGCCATTACTCTGAGAAGTCTTCCCTAGTTCATGTGTTGAACCAGAAGAGGGAATTGACGGTTATTTGAGCAACAAGTGCTCCAGTCAGGTACTGTGCCAGTAGCAGTGAAGCCGTGCAGTGACGTACGTGACGTCTGTGGCAATTCACCAGTTCGTGACAGCGTAGTGGCTGACAGAGCCACTGGGTAGCTGAGGAAGAGAGGACTATTTGGGGAAACCGGACGACTGTAGCTGAGACGTAGGCGACAGCCGTTGCTGGGAGAAGACGACGGCCAGGAGACCGACTCCAACCTTCAAGAAGTAAAGGAGGAGGACGGACCTGCAGTGAGGAGGCACGGAGACGACGCGCTAAACGGTGGGACGACGAGAGGCTCTGGTAGGACACGACGACGTGTAGTGTGGGGGCGTTCCCGACATGAGGACCAGGAGATACATCTCGACTCTCATCGGAGGATAGGGTGAAGTAGGTGGTTCTAGTTCCCTCCCCATTCCCCTTTAGTTAGCTATGAGTAGATATTTTGGTGACAGATAGCCCCACCTATGTATGTCGATCAGATAAGAAAATCAGAAGCGGGGAGCCACATAGTGCCACTCCATATTAGGTCACCCAAGGTGTGAGTGGTAGCAGTCGAAAAAAACAGTGAAGATAGGTATCTATTATGTGCCACTATGATCATGTTCATTTACAGTAAAGTAGCTGCCTATGAAGGGTAATCAGATAAGAAAATCAGAGGCGGGGTGCCACTTAGAGCCACCCCATATTAGGTCGCCCAAGGTGTGGGGCAGCAACAATCGTAAAATAGTGAAGATAGGTATCTATTATGTGTCGCTATGTTCATGCTCATGTTCATTTATACAGAAAAGTATGACAGTATATTTGTATAATAAACACTCAGGTGAGCTGTAGTTACACCCCCCCCCCCTCCCTCTATGGGACAGGTGTAAAAACAGGATCCTCGCAGTAGGGGTGGTCCCCCCTCACCACCCCTCCTCATACTTGATGACCTTGAGTGTACCGTAAGAGGGACCAGCCTCCCTTAGTTGTTTTTAAGTTGGATATATTTTAAGCCTCTATACTTAAAGAAGGAGAAAAAGAAATAATCCTGATGATTTATAGATTATATTATCAAAGTACATAGGGTTAAACATAGTCGTATTGTAGGTCATCTCCCCCCACATAATATTTATTAACAAGACCTCTCCTTCTCGCCCACAAGTCCGTTGTGGGGTCTTCCTCCCCCTCCTCCTCCTCCTCCTCCTGGGGCGAAGACGATGACTCATCATCTCCCAGAGAGTGAATGGGATGTAGTGCGCCTCCCTCAGATGACTGACTGCTGACGTCATAGGGTTCACTCTCGCTGGTGGGGTGTTGTCCTTCCTCTCCTTGTGGTTCAATGACGTCA
This sequence comes from Procambarus clarkii, assembly GCF_040958095.1. Lineage (NCBI taxonomy): Eukaryota > Metazoa > Arthropoda > Malacostraca > Decapoda > Cambaridae > Procambarus > Procambarus clarkii. The sequence goes on along the minus strand of NC_091231.1, from coordinate 21,654,882 downwards.
CCACCTTCACTCTCGGTGGACATTCCTTGGGCTGAGGTGTTGGGGTGGGGCTCGGATGGTATGTCTGGGTGACCATACGCTAGGCTAGTGTATTTATTTAGGTAAAAGCGCTTATCATCAAATGCACTTAAACCCCTCTTAGTATTGAATGTGGTTGCCATCTGCCCCCCTATGTTTCTTATTTGTGAGTAATTAAAAGTATTTACTACACCATTACTGTGAAGGGTCTCTTTAAAGTGGTTATGTGTTAAAGATCTTTGCACAGCTCGGGGAATACCCTTAGCGGTGATGGAATTTTTATTGTCAAGCAAAAGCACACTATACATTTTGGGCTTGAGTGCCACAACTTCAAGGATGTGTTTATCTGACACCTCTGACTTTAACAGCCCTAAAACACCCTTTTTAGAAGGATCATACAAGGGGTGAGTTTCAGGAAAATTACTCGTATCCATCCACAAACTAAGGGGTTCTTTCCCCATCTCATTAAAGACATCTTCAGCTAGTAAGGTGAAAATGAAACTGTCTGTATCACTATACACCAGTTGTACCCTATCTGAATAGTGGTTCTTAAGTACCCTGTACCAAAAATGGTACAAGCTGTATTTTGCTAGCTCAAGAATCTGGAACCCAATGTAATTAGGATGAGTAATTTTAATGAAAGGTCTGGAACTGACAGACAATAATTTATTGTCGCCTAAATGCACCATTCGTTTAAAGCGGGGATTCTTCACCTCTCGTAAAAAGACCCTAGCTGAAGTCACTAGTTTGGTGTCAATGGCATAACGAGCTGGATTCAGTAGCGTTTTACCAAAAACACTGTTCGTCAGTAATTTGAAGAGTGTTTTCCTATCATTACTGCTGGAGGCATTTCTATTGTTAACGTTGGTGTTAACAAATTCTGCCATAAAATCTGACTGGTGGAACTCGTAAATTGCATGTATTGTTTCCACTTCAAGTCCTATCTCAATAAATAGTTGTAAAAGGTGAAGAGATATGAAATAATGTTTTTTGGGGAGATGATCTCCAACCAGTTTGATGTTTTTTGGGGGGAGGTGTGTGATGTTATTTGTTTCCAGAAGTCCCCTACTAAATGGTGAGATATCCTCCATACTTATTCCCCTATGGTGTAAACAAAGGGGCAGATCGTCTGTTAGTCTAGCTATTTCGGGTCTTAAAAGTTTGGTGTCAATTAAGAGCCAGTACCCTTTGTTAGAAGAGAAAGGCTGTTCTGTCATTATCTTCCCCCCGCTAATGAAGGAGTTCATCTCATCAGATGATAGTCTCCTTAGTCCCCCATGGGGCAATTTCCTAGTCATACAACTCCCATAGAGGCTGTTGAAGTCGAGATAAAGTAAGAATGAAGACCTATCCTCCTGGGGGTTAAAAGATGGGTTGACATAGCGGTTGTTAGCTCTGACATAACTCCTAACTGCAGTTGTAAAACCCCCTCGTATGTTTTGTGATAAGAGATTGTGCAACGTCACATCTGCACTTAACTCCAACGATATTCTACTACTTTTCAGGAAGCAGTCGTAGGAGTACCCTGGGAGGCTGCAATAGTGTGTCAATTCTAAAGAATATATATAATTTAGAATTGCCCTGTGGTGTGTAAAAATGTCAGCCAGTAATCCTACATCACACCTCAAATAAATGAGGAGGTAGTCTTTTAATGTCCTACACCCTGTAGCCTCCCATACTAATTTAGAATGTCTATATTCGTCCAAAGTTATACCTGATTTGTTTAGGGAGCTGTAGAACATTTCAATAGGAGGGAGTGTTGTGTCATTAAAGCAGCTGATTTTTGTGGTATATTCATAAGGGAAAAACTGCTTACCCTTTAAGAGTAGGTGGTGACTCTTTTTGGGCAAACCCTCTATCATTGAGTGAGTGAATGTTAAGGGGCTGGCTGAATCAATGTGGGTCTTTGCTAGGGATGAAAGACTACCTGTAATAAAAGCCAGTGAATCAAGAAATTTAAGCTTCCCTATTTCCACCTTAAGATATTTCGTCCCCTGTCTCATGAGGATATTGCTCTTAATATTTGAATCCATGGTAAACTCCCTCAAAATTAAGCCCATGTCATAAGACATATTATGGGCAATTAGAACTAAACTCTCCAGAGCATTCTTGTGGCGGAGGTTGCAGTAATTACATAGAGCTCCAATATAATTGAGCTTTTCCCTAAGGTGATCATGATGTTGAACCTTGAAATTGGAGGGGGTAAATACCTGCTCACAAAACTGGCAGTGAGTCTGTCTCCTAAAATGGATCATATCCTCAAGAGACATGTCTATTTCATAATGGTGGAGGGTAGATCTGATAATTTCCCATTTGGTAG